>NC_039274.1:22308402-22578402 GCF_003368295.1 Carassius auratus
ATTTTAATATTATGACAATTATTTAAATTTTATTTTTAATTTTATTTTTAATTTAATTAGTGTCAATGAAGAGCTTTATTGAAATGGAATATAAGACAGTATTACTTATGAACATATTTTTTTCTCATGCTAAGCATTTCAAAAAACAATGGTCATTTGACAGAGGTTTTTTTTTCATCGTGGCTCTTCATGACATAGACATGGTGGAACTCCTTATATGGGCATTTCTCCTTGAAAAAACACGTCTGTGCAAGCATCGTACAGAGCGAGAGCGAGATTTTACCCATCAAAAAGCTTAATTCTGCAGCAGTGCTACACTTGACTTGTTCGGGAAGAATGTCTCCAAAGAAGTGTGATTTTGGTTGTAAGGGAAATATAACTTTGTTTAGCTAACTAAGAAAGAACCCAGCATTATGTAAACAGTGGATAGAGTTTATTTTTCCAGAGCAGCAACAGAGTTTCACAAGTGTGTTTGTTGACAAACTTTTTATAAGCAAGGCCCAGTTTGATCATTTGATACGAAAAGATGGAGCGGTCCCAGCTATAAAAGATCCCAGTCATGATTCAGAACTGCAGACAGTGAAATGTCTGTTTTGTTGGCATTTGGCGGTCAAGTGCTTGCCACTCTTTAGCTCCGCCCATGGTTCTCCAGGAGCTCAGCTATTTTTAGTTATCTTTAGTAAGTTAATAATAAGCTGTCATTGACCCACAGGGCACCTAACAATCAAACACATTTCTTCATAGAATGTAAACATATAGTTGCAGTATAGCGTATTGGCAATATTGTGTTGATGACAATGTGATGCATAAGGGAAAAAAAGATAAATCAGCATTACTTATGAACAGAATGTTTTCATTTTACAGCATTCCTAGTAAAGCTGTATATTTGTTAAGTTATACAAAAAAAAAAAAAAAAAAAAAAAAAAAAGATGTTTGTATACAGATGCATCAAATACTAGCTATGAAATGAACAAAAGAGAGACAAAGGACATTGTTTTAATTGTTTTCTTGTACTGTATTAGCATGGTCAGGTGATACATTTTCTTTATGATTAAAGCCCCATTCACACCAAGAAAGTTAACTACAACAGTAAAAATAACTATTTTGGAATCCACACCAAGGGATGATAAAGTTTTATGTTTTATTTATTATAAGCATATGCTGCGGTTGCGCCATGTAATTTTAAATGCTTAACTCTTTAAAGTCAGATGGGTCTTGATTGAATGGCAATGTTTTTTTGTTTTTTTTTATCATTCATCAGCTAAAAAAAAAAAAAAAAGAAATATCAAAAATCATTCCGAAAGTGATTCCAACAATATTGTTGATCTGTGTCATTATTGTTATAGATGTGGTGTGTGGGATTTGGCTATTGTCATATAATAAGAGCATTTATTAAAACCTTACAGTTATTGTCCTTGATGTGAACAGGCCAGGTCAGGTGAGTGCTGAATGAGACCGTTCAAAATAAATCACATGCATAAAACCTTAGACACATTATTTTCATAACAGCATTAACCTAATAAACTTCCAGATTATTAATAAATTGTCACAAGCTGTTTCTTTTTAACCCTTTGATTTTCAGCATTTTTAATGATGTCGATGCATTCAACAACACTCTATCAAAGACAACTAGAATTTACCAGCAGTATGCAGTACACTGTTCCGGTCCACAGTTCCTTACCCAATTATTTTATTTTTTCTACCTGACCTTTTTAAATTATTTAATAACATAAAATATGTATTATTTGGACTGATTTAATAATTACTGTCAAGGCTAAGCTTTTCAGGTAAAAAAATTGCCAACGTATGAAGTAAATATGACCAAATCAGTCACAGCATTCAGAATGTAATAAGCAAATGATGAGTCTTCTTTGAAGCGCAGCTATATCCCAACTCTTTTATCCTCCATCCTATTTCCACTGTCCATATTTCTTTAATAGTGTTTATCTGAAATAACCATGGCCAGCTGCTTGCTTAAGCCAAATCAGCCCAAAGAAGGAGAAGACGGAAAGGCCAAATTAATTCCATCCACATAGAGGTCAGAGAGACAGAATGTGCATAGCAGTGCAGTTTGGTCAGCAGGCAAGAAGAGATGGGATGCTAATAAGATCACAGAGAGATGGGGAGCTCTTGCCCCTGGGGAAGGTATAAAGGTGTTGTCTGTGCATTACAAAAAAGGACTAGCTGAAAAAATAATGATGCCTGCCTTAAGGTTTATTAGTAATCAGAGGTAGGCTTTTTTGTCGAGAGGATTGCTATGGCTTGGGACCAGCACAAACCAAATCAGAGCAGATAAACAAGAAAAATAAAAGAAAGAGAGAGAGATAGAGCAAAAAACAGGAGTTGCATTGATATGAGGCCTTTTCCTTACAGTACTGTCTAGTGTCTGGCTCATCCGATGTGGACTCTCATTATCTGCACTCTCCTTTTTCTCTTAATGGAATACTCTGAGGGTACGGCAGATCACGTTTGGCATGTATTTCCTCCCAGACAATGCCATTCCTCTAACAAAGGTGCACAGGAGCAGTACTTTGTAAGAGTACCTGAACAGGGCCTGCTAGTCCCCTGTGACAAAAGACTTGAATGTTCCGTCTTGTTGCCCTCAGCCTAATTGGAAATTCATAGAATAGCTAATGAAATGAGAGAACCGGAAAAAGCATGCAGTATTCGGTATCACCCATCAGGAAAGGCCAGTGCTGTGTTGGCTTTATCATAAGGCAGAAGCCTTAAGTGGATAAGATCTCACTTATGAAAGAGTAATGCGATTATAATGCAACAATGAGAAGTGCCGAATGCAGCGACTAGAGGACAAATATGCTCTTAAGCCCTGTGGGTTTGTGGAAGTCAAACGTCAGCAGTCCACCTTACAAGATTCACATGCTTCACTTAAGGCTCACATTGGTAAGGTAATGTGACATCTACAAGTGAGCTACCTTGAACTTCCTCCAGGAATGTGGTTGAAAAGCACTGCCCTTGGCCAGGGGTTTCCAATCCTGTACCTAGAGGACCACTTTCCTGCAAGGTTTAGTTACAGCTTGCTCCAACACAACTGCTCGGAAGTTACTAGTAGTCCTGAAGACTATGATTATCTTGTTCAGGAATGTTTAGTTAGGGTTGAAACTCTACAGCATAGGTCTTCAAACCTCCTCCTGGGGACCCACTGTCTTGCAGAGTTTAGCTATAACCTTAATCTAAATTCCCCTGAACCAGGTAATCAAGATCTTCAGATGAGCTGATGTACATTGGAAATAAACTTTACCGAACAGTGGATCTCCAGGAGTATGGTTGAAGAGATAGGCTCTACAGCAGTGATTCTCAAACCTGTCCTGGAGTACCCCCAGTCCTGCACATTGTTTATATCCCTCTCATCTATCACACCTGATTCACCTCAACAGCTCATTAGTCGAGACTGTGTGACCTAAAGTGGGTGTGTCAGATATAGGGTGAAATGTGCAGTCCTGGGGGTACTTTATGGCGAGGAGCAGGATAGGATGCCCCTGCTCTAAACATATCTATTAATTACCCCTAATGATAGAGAATGTTTTACAAGTCTTAGCCCAAACTCTAACCTCAATCCTAAACCTAAAACTAAAATCTGATTTCTAGTTTATAGCAATGGCAGCCAACCCTACTAAAGTTCAGCTCCATCCCTAATCAAAGACACTTTACCCAGCTAATCAAGGTGTTCAGGGGTTTTGACTTTGGTGTGTTGGAGCAGGGTTTGAACTGTAGCCTGCAGGGAGGTAGCTCTCCAGGAACAGGGGAGCCTGTTCCAGGTTTAGGAATGTTTTTCCAAGACCAACAAGGATTGATTCTACATGTCCAAGTAATACCTAGAGTCTAGCAATATGGGAGCATATATAGTAAGGATTCAGTTAGTCTTTTATCCAGTAATGTGGGGCTGGTATCCACTGTCCTCTTAAATGAGCTTGCTTCATATAAATTGAATAGCAAATCAGACTTGAGAGCTTTAGTAATTGTTCTATGTGAAAAACTTAGCTGGGATTGGTTTTAAACCAGGAAAGCACTGAAATGCATTCTGGGTGGCTATTGGTTAGCGATGCAACATTAACAGGTCGACATTGCCTGATGCAGAATGGAGCCGGTGAGTGACTGTCCCAATTTTAGCAAATCCCTACTTGTCTGATTGTCTCCTGAAGTGACCATGTTCTGCTCACATTTATTAATGGTCCACTAGAGGATTTATTTGATTAATGCCTTTATTTCTTTTTCTGCAAGGTTTTTTTTTTAATAAGTCTGGCTATAATGTCACAAACTGCATCTATTGCATCAGCTTGATTTAGATGGATCTGATGGAAGTCAGAGTGCTTTTTTCATGGTAAATAGCTCGTGTTTCAATGTCAAGGCATTAATGGTAAAATTGTGCCTTGTATATTTTAATTTGCTGACTGTAACAGCCCTAGAACACAGTCGTTGTGTCCTGTCCTACCCTACCCCCGTCTCATATTACCTCTCTCTCTATAGCTTTGATGTGTGCTATCAGTGAGCCACATCACTAACACCCCTCTGCACCTCAAACCTCTTCATGTCAGCACCTTCTGATGTAGCCTATGTGCACATCCAAATAGAATTTTTAACAAGTCAGCATTATCATTTTGATTTCTGCCTAAATGAAAAGAGTGACCTCTGGCATTTGTGCGGAGATTGAGTTGGAGGAGGCAATGCAGGAAGCTATGGCTCATTGACATTAAGCCCATTGTTGTGTGTGTCATTTCTGAGATTGTAGCATACTGTCATGGGAGTGAAAAGAGATGACAGACTCAAAGATAAGGCCTCTGTTATTCTGTGTATATTCTGCTGTGCTAAGCTGACCCACGAGGTCGTTCTCTCTATGATTTAATGTTTGTATGCAAGTTGATTAATTTATAAAATGTTGGTTGCACTTCTATCAGCCACCCAGAAGGTTTGGTTAGGGTTTGGCCTAGGGCTGGGGTTGATATTGGGTTTAAGTATAGGGTTTAAGTTTCAACAAAATGTTATGATCCTGAAATGGTCACCCTAGAACATACGTGTAGTGTACATTAACTGGATTAACTTGAATACCTGTTTGACCTTATTGTAGTTAGAGAAATAATTTATCAAACAGTTTTGGAGATTCAGATATTTCTATATTTAAAGAAATAGCATTCTAGAAAATGTTATCAAGATGGCCATTAAATAAGCTATGGTATATCACTGTACTACTTTATTAATGTCATATTTTACTGTATATATATATATATATATATATATATATATATATATATATATATATATATATATATATATATATATATATATATATATATTAGGGGTGTAACGGTTCACAAAAATCACGGTTCGGTTCGATACGATACACTGATGTCACGGTTCCGTTCGGTTCGATACGTTTTAGATACAGCAAAATGTAAAAACATCTCAACTTTTCAGAATGCCGCAAGCGCACCGCGGGTCATGTGACAAGAACCAACCAATCAGCTTCATCCTTTCCCGTAACAACGTTGAGAGCTCAGCCAAGATGAAGGATCAGCTGATCATAGTTGTATATGGATTGCAATTTTGAAATAAATTTAGTAGCAGAGCTACTGCAAGCGATTTTTAGAGCTGCAAATCCATTTATCCTTCGCTGAAATTTCCGCGTCTCATGGAGAGAGCACGTCATTGTTGCTTAGCAAAGACAGACGCCTCATGAGCGCTTCTGCCCGAGCGCTTTGGAAAGGAGGAGAAAGACGCGCTTAGCGTTTTCCATGCATTTTTAGGCACGATATGTGAACGGCCCCTAAGGCGCTCGCTCACTCAGCACGCGCTGAAGGCTCGTTGCAAAATGTCGAATGCATTTAACAGACCAGAAATATAAGATCCTAAAATAACCAACAGGTCTGGTGTTTGGGTTGGATTCCCTGTAAGCTATAGTGTCTAAATGCTGCAGGGATAGTTTGCTGCGTGCATGTTTCTCCTTTTTTTTTCGTCTTTTCCCAGATAGTACTGACGCATATATCCCAGATATTCCCGCTGGTGTTTTTTTTTTTTTTTTGTATTCCCGCTGGTGTACCCTGTCATGTTGCAGATGCGACATACCGTTGTTTTTTTATCCACCACTCTCTTGCCATCACCATTATAGCTTAAAGGGAATCCAAAGTGCACCCAAACACCAGACCTGTTGGTTATTGGAGGATCTTCTCATTTCTAGTCTGTTAAACGCATTGGCTATTTTGCAACGAGCCTTCAGCGCGTACTGAGTGAGCGAGCGCCTGCTGAGTAGCCTAACATAAACATATAAGATGGTGTTTTTTTCTTCTTCGGGAGTGTCAGGGGCGTTGCCTGTTACGTTGTTTGGGTTATTGGGCTACCTTGTTGAACGCATATCATTATATTTCTCTCTCTCTTTTTTTTTTTTTTTTTTCAAATATAATTAAATACTCCAACGAACCGTTCGGTATACATAATGCGTACCGCGTACCGAACTGAAAGCGTTGTACCGAACGGTTCAATACGAATACGCGTATCGTTACACCCCTAATATATATATATATATATATATATATATATATATATATATATATATATATATATATATATATATATATATATATATATATATATATATAAACATAAAAAAGGTAAAATGATTTTATCAAGTTTTATCATAATTTCTGTGCATAACTTTCATGTCAAAACATTCACTTTACATGGATTAAAGGCTGGAGTATCATGCTTCAAATTATTGTGATTTGGCCAGTCACAAAATGTAATGTAATTATATAAAAAACAATCTATTTGTAACAGCAGATTAAAAAGAAATCCCATGGCCTAACCGGACAAAGTACTTTTTTTTTCTTTCCCTCCATTTCTTCTTTTAGCTCTGCAGATAAAATTGCAATTAGCATGCTAATGCCGACATCTGAACCTCAAAAGCTGTAGAGTCAGTAGAAGACTTTTCTGGGTGTCTAGAGATAACAAAGGACCTTTTACAAAAATTACTATATGAAACCCTGCTATTTATTCTGAAAGGCCTAATTTCTTCAATGTTTGGCTCTTTTTAATCCCATTTCCTCAATATGCTATTGAGGATGTGTGTGTGTTAATGGCTTGTTGCATACACTTTAACATTCTCCTTTGGGTAGAATTCAGTGGAGCATCCAGGGTTTTTTGATGCGTTTTAGAGTCTGGAGAGGTTAATTTTGAAATCCTACCTGGTTGTCTTTTCAAAGAGTTGAAGGATCCTGTGGTTTAAAAATGGCTGGTCTTAGCATCAGGCCAGAAATGATGAAGAGTGCTTAATAGCCCTATTATTGTGGCATTGAAATACAGACCCCAGTACCTCTAGTAATCACAAGAAACAAAGAAATGTATGCACTGCTACATTTGAAAAAGAAAATAGAAGCTGGCCTTGATTATGCAGTCAAAGGGAAACAAATGGTGTGAAAGGTGACCTGCCAGTATAAGGGGGCTCCTGTGATCAAAGCAGCTGTGGTCCAGTCTTTGCTGAGCCCTCCTGCTCTCACTGTTACTCGTAAGAGTTGGGAATGTGGGAAATACAAGCATGGCTTTCCACTCCAATGCCCTACAGTAGACCTTCAGTGATGGCAGAGTAGAGAAAGTCCATTGGAAGCCCTGCCACCTATTTTAAAATAAACCACAGAACATTGTAGTGCCTTCTATTATTTTCTGTGTTGCTTGCTGTTATTTAGTGCTGAAATTTTCAGATCTCTTGCAGCGACATTTTCTCAGGTTATCATTTGAATGCCATTAATTTTTTTTTTTTTTCTCAACAGCAATGAGAACAAATGTGAGCTGTTTTGTTAAAAACTGCAAAAATTTGCAAAGATCTCTACAATCAAAAGTCAAACGATTTTGGTAACACTTTATAATAACTGCATGCTATTAACTATTAGTTAAGCATTAGGAAACAGTTAATTCATAATTTATAAAGCATTAATAGACATTTATAAGCAGTTTATAAATACAGATATAAATGATTTATACCTTATTTAAAAGCATATCTATAATGTATTTAATAATTGTTTTTTCATACTTTATTAATGATCAATTTATCATTTCTAAATTAAGTATAGCATTATTTACACACCAGTTATTAAGGAGTTGTCAGTGGTTCATAAGATCACTTAGAAATTGTAAGTAAATGATTAATAAACTATTTAAATGTGCATTCATACATATTTTTATTCAGACATATTGTAATAGTTACTTATAGTGTTAATAAATGGTTTATTTACATGTATTACTACTGTAATTCAGGGTTAATTTATGTAGTTGTTAGTTAACTATGTTTGTGAGCTCATCTAAAGTGAGGCCTATTTATGCCTTGTAAAGCTTTTACAAATGAGATTTAAAGGCTGTGATCTTATGAATCACTGGCAACTCCTAAATAACTGGTTTGTAAATAATGCTATACTTCATTGAGAAATGATAAATTGATCATGAATAAAGTATGAAATTACACATTATAGATATGCTTTTAAATCAAGAATAAAGCATTTATATCTGTATGTATAAACTGATTATTACTGTATATTAATGCTTTATAAATTATGAATTATATGTTTACTAATGCTTAATTAATGATTAATAGTGTGCAGTTATTATAAAGTGTTACCAAGGTTTTAATATGATTGAAAATTTAACATTTTCAGAGATTTGCATTTTATTGTTCTGTATACTTTATAGATTGCCAGCAATTGTCTCAGTGTAACACCTGAGAATGTAGGTATTGTCAGTGTTGGACTTACTTTTGTCTGTAAATATTTATTTAAAAAAAAAAAATTGTGTGTTTTATCTATACAATGGTGTCACTGTATTAGCAAAGACAGCTGAAACAGTCTTTAAAATATCATTTATTGTATCCCACATAAAAAAGTAATATTCACTTTAAATATAAGTATCATGATATATCATAATTTTCAAGGAGTAGCAAAGCATTGTGCCATGAGGTACAGTGAAATTCTTCAACATGTATGGTATTCATTTTAACTTCTTGCTCATGTTTCAGTTAATATCTGTAACCTTCGCTTCATAAGCCATGGATCACAATCTGCTGTGGATTTCATACAGTTGTCTAAACACAATTAAATCTTGATTAGATCATTCAAAAGTTTACATAACAGTCCTTCTGTTTATTGCTCTCAAATGAGTTCTCTCACTTAGCAATCTGATGGAGAAATTGATTTCCTGACCCTTCTGTATCAATCTGATTTATCGGGGCAAATTTCTGATGTTCATTAAAACAACTTTATGTGTGTTATCTAAGATTTCCTCCCTGATGTGCCCACTTATGCTCTCTATGATATGAGATAGGCCTCTTCAGTGCATAGTCTCATTTTGCTCTAAACTGTGAGAGGACGTTTTTGACCTTTTGAATTTTTTTTTTTTTTTTTTTTAACAGGCTTCTTGTACTGTAGCTCACATAATGATTGCTGCTTCCAATGTGAATCCTACTGTGTCTTTCCATTTCTGCGGCACCTCTCACAGTATCTCAAATTGTGACCCACAATTGCAGAGGCCAGTTTAGAAGTGGAAAATGGATTCATACAATCCCTGAGGTCATTTACAAGTACCACCATTACACATTCTACCTGCCAAGCAATTCTATTTGACTGATATGTAATGTGTTACAGAATGGTGCCATATCCCTTATATTGATGCATTCACTTCATATGTGGAGTTTTGAGAAGGTGTTGATGTCCCTTGTCAACATAATGTTGAGAATGTGAAAGATTAAATGGTTTGTTATACTCTATCTGTACTTTATTCCATCCATCTCTCTTGCCATGCATGTTATGCTCACTAAGTCTGCATTTTAATATATATTTTAAAATGTTAATTGTGATGGCAGTGCTTCATTTTCAGCAGCCATTACTCCGGTATACAGTGTCACATGATCCTTCAGAAATAATCCTAATTTGCTGATTTGCTGCTCTAGAAAAAATGTCTTTTAAGTATCAGTGTTGAAAAAAGTTGTGCTTTTGCAAGGGAAGCAAGGGCTCAATGTACTGTATAAATATGAATAAATTATATATATATATATATATATATATATATATATATATATATATATATATATATATATATATATATATATATTATTATTATTTTTTTTTTGTAGTGCAACATTAGCAAAACATAAAGAGTGCTTGCTCATGGAGGACGCAGGAATAATAATAAACTTTGTGTTTAAGCACAGTTGATGTTGTGGTGGGTGGTTTTATGACATCTGTTTGAATTAGATGGCATCTGTAGGTGATTTCTGCCCAACTCTCACACTTCTCATGTGTGCATTCTTGTTAGGTTAGAAAATGTCCCTACAGCAGTCACCGTTTTATTTTCTTTTTTTTTTTTCTTTTTTTTTTTTTTTGACATTCTTAATATTTAATACCCTCACAACTGACCATGTAACTCAACACATAACAGTCATGGATAACAGTCTTTTGACATGGCAGTGGTCATGTGTTGTAGGTGGAGGAGCGAGAGACTCTGATCCTGGAACTACAGGATTTCATCACTGAGCTACACCAGGAGATGTTTCTGAAAGAACAGAACGAGCTCCAGCAGCTTCAACAGCTCCTTCAGCTGGAGACCAGAGTCAAAGAGCTTCAAGAGCAGATGTCAGAAAAACGGTAGACTTTTTTAGACCTAGCTGGATGTGACTGTCTCATATATTAATCTCATGTACTAGCATTCAAAACTTTGGGATTTGTTAGATTTTTAGTGAGGTATTTTAAAATTAAATTTATTCCTGTGATGCAAAGCTGAACTTTCAGCATCATTACTCAAGTCTTCAGTGTCACATGATCCTCCAGAATTCATTCTAAAATGCTGATTTGTTGTTCAAAAATATGTATTTTATTATTATCAAAAATGGCTGATAATAATAATTTTGAATGGTCCTTCTGAAGTTCAATTTTATAAAATGACAGTGTGAGCTATATGAAATTAAAAACGCAAAAATCCAAAAATGTATATTGTATTGTTGTATAATAAATACTGTATGTATCAACAAATATATATATTTTTTATATTAGTAGTTGTCCATCATGCTTATACTTTGCACATATTTTTTTACATCCAACTTTTCTCAGCTCTATAAATGTTCTTTATATATTCCCCTCCCCTTCCATGTGAGTGAGAGAGCAACTAATTTAGTGTGCTGAGCATCTCATTGACTTTTTAGGAGGTTCAGTGTGAGAACAGAATCACTGCAGGGATGAAGCTATAGAGCAAACCGTTCAATCAGCTCAATGTTCCCCTTCAGCCCAGATGACTGGATGAAGGATTAGCATGTCAGGTTTTGATTGAAGAAGTCTTTCACTGGCATTACACTTGTTCAAACTACAGCAGGCTTTCTCTAGTACCCACAGTAATGCAATGTCCAAATAAACCTGCAGAGATGAGAATATTGAAAGGTTATTATTATTAAAGCACAGCAAAACATTTGTATATAAGAAAATTGACAGTGCTTGCATTAATCTTGCATTCTGATTCATGTTCTTGACCTATTCTACAGCAAGTAAACCTTGAACAATCTTGAACAATCACCCACAATATAAAAATTATTATTTTGTTTACTTAAAAAAAGTGTAAAGATTTTGCATTAAAAATATATTGTGACATCAAAATATAATACAGTAGGCTTTATAGGGTTAAAGTAAATTTACGACTGGTTTAACATGCTTAGTAAGAATAGCCATTATACAGTAAGTTACAAGATGATCACTATACATTTACAATATTATTAATGCCACTGCAATACAATTACAGTCTTTGCTCTCATCTTAACTTATTGTGCAATCATATACAGTATATAATACAATACAATACTGGATTGGTCCATGTGGAAGCTTTAGCTCTTAGAGCTATTCATTACGATACAGAAACCAGAGCGGTTCATCTGTCTTGGTCTCACCCACAAACCACATCCCCAATGAGGGATTGGGGGAGCAGTGAGATGTCTGTGTGCAGTGGTTCTGCTGAGGCAAAAGCAGGAGCTGAATAGAGCCACTGTCCCTCCTCCATCCCCCATCCTCCATCTGAGGGCTACTGACATCTTCACACATCTGGCTGAAAGCCCAGAGACACTGGGAGTCAGTTAACTCTAATGAATTGTAATATTGTGCAATTTTAATCAGGCACTAGTTTGGTATAATTATCTTATAATGTCTGGATAGGATTAGATGGCAATTAAATCCATGACGGGGTAATGGAACAGAGGTCAGCTGTGGAGTGAATAGACAGACAGTGACGAAGTTCTTTTTGTTTTTGTCTTAACATGAAAATTGTTCTAAGGAAATAGAACAATTTCCTTTCTCAGTCGGTTATTGGATTTGGTATGGTTGAATACGATGATTCAGGATGTAATTATGCATGTCATTTCATGTTATTAGGTGACGTCTGGAATTTTTTATTTTTTTCTCTCAGGTTGGCGACCCTCAAGTAAAATCAAATATCAAGGGTCTTAAGGCGGTTTGAGACCATGTAGGTGATTGATTTGTCTGTTTAAAAGCCTGAAAGCGTCTCTTCCTGTTTATTGAGGATTAGAGTGGTTTGAGGCAGAGGTGAAATGTCACCAAGCATACACTTTCGCAACAATTTTGATGATCTTGTAATCTACGTCAAATCTAATTTGCCCACACTGTAAAATCCAATAAGTAAACCTTACTTAAAAAAAGCATGCAAACCGATTGCCTTGAAAAAACCAAGTAAGGTGAAATAGGAATAGTATGTAGAACTAACAAGTGCCTGTCTAGTATTGTACACTTACAAGAGAGTTCCAGTAACTTAAAACAAATTTGTATAGTATACTTAATCATTTACTTTAGATGTACTTGTCTTAGTATAGACTACTCAGAATTACTATTTTAAACAACTAAATAATTTCAAGTAAAATTCACTTTGTGAGTATTCCTAACTTATTTATGCAAGTTGTGCTAAGGTGATGTTTTCTGCATACAACTTGGAATTACCGAGTTTACTTTACTTCAAAGGCAATCCAGTTTACTTGTTAAAACCATGCAAACCGATTGCCTTAAAAAAACCAAGCAAGCGTTACTCAAATAACTTAAGTGCTAACAATCATCTATTATAAATCACAGAGAATAGGTTCACAATTTTTCAAAGATAAATTTTGCAACTGGACAAACAAATTAAAGGCAATGATACAATTCAAAGGTAAATATATTTATTTTTCTTAACAACTGACACAAGGATGGTACACACAAGTTTGCACTGGGGTAAAAAGAAAATGCAAATAGTCAGGTTTTTAAAATGTTTAAAACAAAAATATTTTACAATACAAAAATCTAAATACATGTATATAAAATCTATATAAGTAAATGGGCCATACCTTGAATCATAACAACTTTAAATCAACAACATTTCAGGGACCAAATTTGATAGAACCAACAAGTTGACAAGTGCCAAAAGCAATGTCTCTGACACACGTCGATTACACTGGCAGCCTCTTAACTTGCTCAAGTTTAAACAAGTGCCTTAGTTTTCCTTTTTTTTCTATCAACTACTCTTATTCCACTGTCAGAACTTTTTTTTTTTTTTTTTTTTTTAATCAAATGTCAAATATCATCACTCTTGCACATTTGATTACATCTCAGCTCAACAGGAGATTTTTCAGAGATTGTAGTTTTGGTGGCAGTTTGTTCTGTCCCAAACCAAGCATCACTTTCTGAATGAAGTTGAAATTGTTGATAATGCCTTTTGGGTACTTCAAATTTAAAGCATAAGACAGACCAAACAAGATGCAAATTGCCTGAGGCAGATTCTGCAGATTATCCAGTACTATACCTCCCTCCACAATGACTGCAGTAGACACTGGGTCAAGGTATAGTTTATTTGGAATGAGAGGTTCTTCTTCATCAATAACAGTCAGCACCCCAACGGACACTTGTGGCCAGCCATCAACATCACATGCCTGAATAAAAACAAACAATAAAAATATTACAACAGGGAAACGTGAAAATCCACAGTTTTACATCATATCTATCTATCTATCTGTCTGTCTGTGTGTGTCTATCTATCTATCTATCTCAATCTATCTGTCTGTCTCTATCTGTCTGTCTCTATCAATCTATCTGTCTCTATCCATCTATCTGTCTCTATCCATCTATCTGTCTGTCTCTATCCATCTATCTGTCTGTCTCTATCCATCTATCTGTCTGTCTCTATCCATCTGTCTGTCTATCTGCCTGTCTATCTGCCTGTCTCTATCTATCAATCTATCTGTCTCTATCTATCAATATATCTATCTATCTATCAAATTCAAATTTGCTTTATTGGCATGACTGTAAATAATACAATATTGGCAAAGCATATATACATAAGACAATAATAAAAAACATCTGTATAATAGAAGAAAAAATTATCAAATATTAAACACTATCAAATGTTATAACATAAATTAACAGTGTAACAAATTAGAACATGAACATTTCATCTATCTATCTATCTATCTATCTATCTATCTATCTATCTATCGCTGTCTATATTGTTGTTTATTTAAGTTTATTATAAAGTTGATAATAATTACCTTGCATTTTCCTATAATTTGTCCTTTTGTCATCATTTTATTTGATCATTTGTGATGTAATGATGCATATGAATGCTATTTTGTCCTTCTATTTAACAGTCTTTAAACTAATTGCTGGAGATTTGTCAATTTGTAAATGCTTTGACACCATAGACCAAGCCTCCATGTTTTAGACGATAATGTTTTAACAAAAGTCCTCTTTTGTTTGCAGAAAAAATACAGTGCTTACAGTTCCACTGCATCTGCAAGAGATTATTTGAAGTGGACATATTTTAAGTTGGTTTAGTCAACAAAATATTAACAAAATATAAAGTCCTCACCAGTGTATCAAGACCTGTGTGTTGAAGACCAATCAGGAGGCAGCTGCCAGAAGGACTTCTTCTAAAAAAAGAACAAAATTTATTTAACAGGTTCTGCTTTGCAAAGTTAAAGACACATTCCTTGATATGTGCATGTTCTACAAGCATTACAGAAAATATACCTTTAAATACGCAGTCCTATAAATATGCATGTGTGACTTCAGTACAGACCATTTTAAAACAGTGTTTCCTCTGATAACTTTCAGTAATGTTGTGCCAGTACAAAAAAAAATAAAAATAAAAAAAAAATACCTTCATGTGATATTAAGATTTCTTAGTTTAACATCACTTTTAACATTACTATGTTTCTTGTGTTAAAAGACGGCTCATTATATCAGCAGTGATATAAAACAGTTGAGTTTGAGTAAAGAAACATTTTACAGTGCTTGTATTATATTCTTAATTTACTGAATTTAAAAATAATAGTATAATGTTAATGTGAAATCACAAAACATATAAAAAATAATCACAAACGTCATCTCTGCATGAACTGTTAAATATAACAGTAAATGTCGCCATTTCAACAGCTTTGTAACGTTAATCATTTATAAACCAAAGCCAACAGATGGGAATGCATCAGGGAAAATGGTAAAATAGAAAACCATAATTGTATTTGGAACAATTAAAACTAATTTTTAGTCAATCCAGGAACCGTTGTGGTACCTGATAGTTTTATATGTAAAAAAAAAAAAAAAAAAAAAAAAAAAAAAAACAGGCCAAACCATCTTCAAGATCTGAATAAAATCAAAATTATTTGGTTACACATTAAGAAGCTCAGCCACAATTAGCAACAGACAGTAAAAAAACATTCACTCAAATGTTGCATGCTTGATTACTTACCTTATTATTATTCTTTTTCTTTCAAAAAAAAGTAAGGAAGCTCCGGATAAAAACGTAGGTGGCCTGTCAACGTCTTTCCACATCTGGAGAATTGGCGCCGAGACCAACAAATTACGCATGCTCTTGCATTGCCGCTTCTTTTTCTTCGTCTTTTTTTTTCTGCACCTTAGGCACGCTTTATTGCACTGCTGCCTCTCACTGGTGTAATAACGTCATAGCATCCTTTGTTGCTACTTGCATGTTTCAAGTAAGCGTCACTCAAACAATTAAGTAAATTGTTATTTTCAACCTGCAATTGACTGTAACTCAACAAAACCTAGTAAGAAGTATGTATTTTATATTACTGAGTAAAGTTAACTAAGTATATGTGAGTCAGGAAAGCTATTACAATTTACAGTGCATGTGCATATTCAAACCTGCCACATTTAGACGATGCCAAAATCTACTGGTTCTTGTATTTCTACTAACTGCTCCTATATAATATCTTTATGTGATTTGGTGGCAAAAAATATTTATGTACATTACAGACCAAAAGTTTGGATACACATTCTCATTCAAAGAGTTTTCTTTATTTTCATGACTATGAAAATTGTAGAGTCACACTGAAGTCATCAAGGGCTATTTGACCAAGAAGGAGAGTGATGGGGTGCTGCTCCAGATGACCTGGCCTCCACAGTCACCGGACCTGAACCCAATCCAGATGGTTTAGGGGTGAGCTGGACTGCAGACAGAAGACAAAAGGGCCAACAAGTGCTAAGCATCTCTCGGGGAACTCCTTCAAGACTGTTGGAAGACCATTTCAGGTGACTATCTCTTGAAGCTCATCAAGAGAATGCCAAGAGTGTGCAAAGCAGTAATCAAAGCAAAAGGTGGCTACTTGGAAGAACCTACAATATGACAGATTTTCAGTTGTTTCACACTTTTTTGTTATGTATATAATTCCAGATATAATTCCACATGTGTTAATTCATATTTGTTGATGCCTTCAGTGTGAATCTACAATTTTCATAGTCATGAAAATAAAGAAAACTCTTTGAATTAGAAGGTTTGTCCAAACCTTTGGTCTGTACTGTATATGAAAATATAGTGCCGATGGCCAAGGTAAGTAGAAGGGGAAGATTATCCATGTCTTGCTCTTACTGCCCACTTTTTGGGTATTTTCCATCTGCCCCAGGGGCTGTCAGGATCCTTACCCTTGTCTTCTATCTCCCTACTTTGCTCTTCTCTTGTTCCTTCCCATCATTCTTTCCCTCACTGTAGCGGAAACGCATTACAAAGGAGAGCCAAAGTCACACAACATTAGTTTGGTAGTAGCAGCAGCAACAGAAAGCCATTACTCTTCCCTGACAGTATCAAAGAGAACACTGGAGCCGGGGTTCGGCCGGTCCCCCTCCCTCTCACTTCCTCAGCTACACGCTGCTCACAGGAAATTGCCTCATACTTCAGTGCACAGGAGGTGACATGCTGGTGACAACCACGCATGTGTCACTTTCAGGGTTTGGGTGGGAGCAGCCCCTGAATTCTGAGGCAAGTGCTGCCCAGGTAGTTGCATGAGGCCAGTGCCTAGGAGGGCTGCATCCAGCAGACCCACGGCTGATGTGGCTTCTTAGAAGTGCAGCGGGGTTTGGAGCTCTGATGCTGGATTCAATGTGAAGGTCAATACAGAGACAAAGAGTCAAGATCTTTATGGACTTGTTTTGCGACACCACTCTTTCAAAGGTGAAGCCTAACAGGTATTCTTGCTCTGAGACAAATGCACTGAGCTACACACTCAGCGGTATAGAGCTCTTGTGCCTTTAACCCTATCTTTTAAAGTACAGGGGCAAATTACATCCTGAGAAAATAGAGCGCTGAAGTGATGATGTATTTTTGTAGGCCAACACAGAAGTTTCCCTCAACAGGATCTTGTCACTAGCTATTGCAGAAAATACAAGTAATGTATGATTCTTGCAATGTTTTATGAAATTTGAAAATCAGATTTATAAAGCTAAACATAGACTATAAACAAACTGTACAGTATATTCACATGACTTCAACTTCAGACTGATAATATGAATTATCAAATTGATTATATGAATTTGAAATGAATTCAAATTATCTATCTATGTATCTATGTATCTATCTATCTATCTATCTATCTATCTATCTATCTATATATATATATATATATATATATATATATATATATATATATATATATATATATATATATATATATATACAGTATATATATATATATATATATATATATATATATATATATATATATATATATATATATATATATATATTTCAGGTTGGTAAAGCCCAATGCACACGTGCAGTCCATAGCTTGTGATTGATTGACTGTTTCTATAGGAAGAGGAGGTGATCTGATGACTTTACCAATTGGTGATTGGCTCTTTGTTTTAAAAGGTGGGAAATTGTTTGACTCACATTGGAGCCCTCTGAAGTACAATATGCAATTTGAAATCTGTCAACTTTGCTCACGGGAACCACAGAATGCTTGAGCCAGTCATGTGAGCTGTTAATGCCATGTGACTAATCACTCTGGAGACTATAGTCATGACAGTCACAATTAACTAATAACCACATAAGAAAGTTCACAGTCCCAAACCCTTCACTGCTGACTGTCATAAGCTATTATGACATGAGTTATACTTTAAAATGAGTATGCCATTCTAAACCTGTAGGACTTTCATTGTTCTGTGGAACACAAAAGAAGATATTTCGAAGAACACTGTCTTCACTTATTCCGTTGATTTCCATTGTATGGACAGCAAACTCTCAGACATTCTCAAAATGTTTTCCACAGAAGAAAGTCGTACAGTTTTGGAATTATAAGAAGGTGGGTAATTGATGTCAGAATTTTTCTTTTTGAGTGAACTATCACTTGAGCAGAATAAATGAATTGGGCACTAATAAAACATCAACTATATGCTATAAAGAAATATTCAAGTTTTTAAAACCAAAGTTACGTGTATGTAGTTACATTATCTACCAGCAGGGGTTAATAAGGCCATGTTAAACATGCTGACATTGACCCTGTGATTTTCATAGCTCGTTAAATTTGAGTGTGTTAAAGGTTGAAAGAGTTGCATCATATGCAGTTCTAAGTGGCCGATTTTGTCAATGCAGAGCCGTCTGTGTTTTGTTGTTACATAGATACAATTTTGGGGGTTTTCAAGGCTGTTCAAGGTGTTGCCCCCCCCCCCCCCCATATTCCTCCATTCTCCAACTCAACATTAAGCTTCAGACTTCTGGAGGAGCAGGATGGTTATTGCTATGCTACAGCAAGCCTTTATTACAATTGTCTGTGTTGTCCGTCCTCTTCTCCTTGCCCCCCACCCAAACCTTTAATTTTGGTGCAGGGTTGGGGGGTGCAGCAGGGGCCGGTATGGCTGTGTGATTAGAGTGAGAGTGCTTCTCTGCAGGACTCTCTGTTTTATATTCATCAAAAGCGCTCACTTTGATTTGCTTCCCTTGACGTGTGGGTGCGCAGACTGTCGCACCGCTGCTGGGGAAATCATGCGCTTACAATGTCCCTCCTCCTCCCCCATTTCCCTTTCTTAGCCAGCTCCCTCACATCCCCCTCCCACCCAAAAGAGTCATCTGCCCAGCCCTCAGGCTGCCCTGCCATCTTATTAATTTCTGTATTATTACTAATATCGCCTTTTTCCCTCAGATGGATTGACTTTGTCCAAGGTCACTGTGAAAGAGTTGCTGAGCTGAAACTTAAAATACTCCCCCGTTACATTCAAGCCCACATATATTGGCTTAAGTTCTTTTGTGTTGTTCATTTCGTGGTGAAGGGGATGTTTTCTTGCTGTTCTTTTGTCTATGTGTCAGTCACATTGAAAGGGAATTCACAAGATATGCTTTTTATATGCATATTCAGGCATTAGATATATTATTAATATGAGCCTTGAAAACACACTGATGTGTTTTCATATATATATTTTTTAATCATGTTCTTTAGCCATTTGGCATGTTTAATATACATTTAGAGAGAAAGTCAAAAGGTAGGATATGGGAAAAGAGGGGAAATAGATCAAGAATTGAATATATGTCACAATCATTTACATTGCATTTACATTTAATCATTTAGCAGATACTTTTATCCAAAGCGACATACAAATGAGAACAATACAAGCAATCAGTCCAACGAGAGTACAACAACAGTGTTCAAGTGCAATGACATGTCTCAGTTAGTTTTTTTTAGTTTATTTCCTTTTTTTTCTAGAATAGACAAGAAAAGGTAAGTGCTTAGTATTAGTTGGTCAAGTGCTGGCAAAAAAAGATAAGTCTTTAGATGTTTTTTGAGGTCATTCCACCAGCTGGGCACAGTCCACGAGTGTGACTTGAAACCTCTTTGGAATGGCACCACAGGGTGTCGCTCACTTGCAGAACGCAAGCTTCTGGAGGGCGCATAAGTTTGAGCTAGTGAGTTTAGGTATATTGGTGCCATGCCAGTGGTCGTCTTCTAGGCAAGCATCAGTACCTTGAATTTGATGCATCAGGTTGCCTAGGGTGCCACCAGCTGAAGGGTCGCCAATGAGTGCTCATACTGGCAGTACATTTGCTACATTTTAGCAGGGTTGTGATAAAGAGTGGCATGGTCACCCTGAAATATGACTGCTGCCCCCACTGAATCCCCCACCATCACTAGGCAAGAGTACTATCAAACTGACAATGTCTGTATGCCATTGGATCAGAGCGCTGTCAATGGCTGCCTGATTGTTGTGTGCGAAGTTTGCATTAGGAGCGCTCATCAACGCCATTAGATCAATAGACTCTGTCAGTGCTTTGGCAAAACAAGTTTTTTTTTTTTTTTTTTTTTTTTTTGCCATGCAATAAAGCTACGTTCAAAGACCAATTTAAAATATTGGTACAGTAAATAAAGTGCTTTAAGCAGTATCTGTGGCAGTTGATAAATAATTTTTCGAGATTTGTCCAAAAATATTTTTATGGATGGGGGATTTTTATTTAACTTCTTTTGGACTGATGCATGCAGTACCCGCTGAGTGGCATTATTAAACAGCTTGACAAATCAAATAATTTTTTGTATAACTCCGACTGGATTCGTCTGAAAGAAGAAAGTCATATACACATAGGATGCCACAGGGGTGAGTAAAACAGCCTAATTTTCATTTTTGGGTGAACTAACCCTTTAATTGTCTATTTAGTTTGAAATTGCCGCTTGCTACCAACTGCTATCTTCAAGGAAGCCTTGTGTTCAAATAGATCAACTCAAATCAATATATTGTGCTTAATTATTTACTTTTGTGGCAAGTAGCCAGGTAATAATTGGGATTATGTACATCCTGCTGGTTATTATTGCATAATAACCCCCTTCAGGGTGATACAGTATAAGACCTGATCACTTCTGTCTAGGGTTATTCTGAGATAAAAACCAGCTGGATGTACATTATCCCCTACATCCGATAGAGTGTTAACCTTTTAGCTCCACTCGTTAGACATTTCATTTCTGTACTGCCGCATTATTTATAAAAAGCAGTGCAATAAAACATTGCCAAATTCACATCTAGGCTATCTATTTTGGATAAAATTAAACATGCATTTAGTGCCACTTACTGCAAATTTCACTTTGTAAAGTGTTGCAACGTAATATCACTTTTGAAGAAACTTCGCCACAGGTACGTTTTTCTAGTGAGCCTGGGTTCGTTAAATTAATAGCCCGATTTTTTTCAGATAACAGTTTGACAACTATCATTTATTTTTTAACATTGTCTTTGAAAATAGAGCTTACCAGAGTACTGAAATGACAGTCAGTATCCTGCAGTCAAGCACTTTGAGGCTGTATGTCACAAGTAGCCATTAAGGATCAATGGCCAGAGGTTAATGAATCTATTCCTATAGGCATTCCTCACTCAAGAGTTGTGTTGTGACATGTAATTTGTAGTATTATTTTAGCTCTTACGTGATACTTACTGATATCGGATGGAATAGTTTGGTTTTATCCCCACACTTAATGAGCTTCCACTCTCATCCCGTCCACAAGCATTTAAATTGGAATCACATACAGTCAATACAGCAGAGTCTGTGAAGCCTCCAGCTAAGCTCACACACACTCATTTCTCTCTCCATACAGCTCATTCACTCCACAGCTCGGGGGATTTCTTGTCACACGCGTTTGTGTTTGAACTGTGCCGGTCCAAGAGCTGCCAGGAAATTAACTTTGTAAATTATTAAAGCTATTTCCAACTCTGCAAACATTGTCAAGGAAAACACAGTGAGCATAAGAATGCACAAATGCACACGGATGTAAGTTTGCATACACGTTTGTGTGTTCAAGCTCCTTGGGGAGGGATGGACCAACAGAGGCCGTTTGCTTGGTCCAGAAGTGGGCGACTAACAAGATCACACCAGTCTCAAGGTCGGGAGGGAACAAACGCTGTAATATTTCACAAGCGTCTCAGTAGACACAGTAGACACACAAAATCATCATGAAGTGTGCCATTTGCATTCAAGGAGAGCACAAGCAGAATGAGAAGCAGAAACAGTCAGGGTTGTGTGCTTGGACCATGCATTTCATTTCTCACCTTCAACATCTGGCTTCTGCATCTAATTCAGTCTCCAGTGCCTCCCACACCATGTAATGTACTATATGCAGGTGAGGATATGAAGGCTTCTTTGTCAAATTCTAATAAATGTGCGCCACAGCAGTGGTTGGGTCCTCTACTGGCGACTTTGTGAACTAGATCTGGCATGGCTAGGAATGGAAACTCATCTACATTATTTGGGATTTTTTCCCTTGAGCTCGCAAAGTCTCTTTTGGAATAAACACCTGGCTGGTCCTCATGAATGAGCTCTCCACCGAAAAAATAAAATGGTATTATGACGTGTACCATGGCAATACTATTGTATTTTCTACCCCATATTTATCATTTAATAAATATAATTAAATGTAAACAAATATAATTTAGTTCAAGGACTTTTAGCATTTTGACTATATGTGATTAAAAATGATTAATATGAAGAAAAAAAGCATTGTGAAAAATATAAAGACAGTTTATTGTTTATTTTCTCTTCATTCGTTTTGCTAAACTCATTTTTCAGGTGCCTTCATTGTATGTCTCTTATTGTTCTCTCTCTCTGTTTGACTTGTGCAGGTTCTTAGAGCTTCAGCATCTCTGACAGCCTCTTCAGGATCACTGCAAACATTGCAATTCAAATTACAACAAGAATCACTGACGAGCCTTGTGCTGTTTGTTTCTCATTATTTTGACATGTGTAATGTTTTTATTTGTAGGATGCGTGTATGATTAAGAAAAGGGTTTGTGAATCACACCAGCATCATTTGGTTTATCTGCATGAGCTCCTCAGTATCATCCTCTCATCCGTCTCTCCTCTTACCCTGTGAAGTCAGAGAGTTTGATTGTGCTGTTGATGAAGTCAGCTCTTGGCAGCCGATCCTTTTGTTCTCTATCGAGTCGAGTCAAGCCATTTCAAAAGATGGAAGTTCTCTCATCAGACGAGGTAAAGTACTTTAGTGCAAAGCTACACAATATGATGGTTGTAGAAATTCAACTTCAGTCTTGGCGTTGCAACCAATATCAACTTTGATACTTCATCTTACACTGTTTTCAGATATCTGTTTTCAGATATCAGGACTCTAGTAAAGGGTTTATATCGTTGTATATATATATCACAGACCAAAAGTTTGGACACAACTTCTCATTCAAAGAGTCTTCTTTATTTTCATGACTATGAAAATTGTAGAGTCACACTGAAGGCATCAAGGGCTATTTGACCAAAAAGGAGAGTGATGGGGTGCTGCGCCAGATGACCTGGCCTCCACAGTCACCAGACCTGAACCCAATCGAGATGGTTTAGGGGTGAGCTGGACCGCAGACAGAAGGCAAAAGGGCCAACAAGTGCTAAGCATCTCTCTGGGAACTCCTTCAAGACTGTTGGAAGACCATTTCAGGTGACTACCTCTTGAAGCTCATCAAGAGAATGCCAAGAGTGTGCAAAGCAGTAATCAAAGCAAAAGGTGGCTACTTTGAAGAACCTACAATATGACATATTTTCAGTTGTTTCACTTTTTTGTTATGTATATAATTCCATATATAATTCCACATATAATTCCACATGTGTTAATTCATAGTTTTGATGCCTTCAGTGTGAATCTACAATTTTCATAGTCATGAAAATAAAGAAAACGTCTCAGGTTACGACTGTAACCCTTGTTCTCCGAGAAGGGGGAACTTTGGGGGAAGCCCCTCAGCATAGCGCCTCTGATGTATGAATGAACATGACGTAATGTGTGACGGCATACGTGGAAGCTATAAAAAGGACGCCGGCACACAACAGACATAGCTTATGTGATGAAGCAAGCGCTCCCAGGCAGGGGGAGGTGTGGCGACGAGACACAGTTTTCGTTCCCCTTCTCGGGGAACAAGGGTTACAGTCGTAACCCGAGACGTTCCCCTTCGAGGGAACATCGAACTGCGTCAAACGACACTTTGGGTGAACGAGTACCCACTATGCCACAACGAGCCCTGCCTGTCCTAGTGTGAAGCTGCGCACAGGCACACTTAGGACGAGAGCACAAGGGTGCCAGGTGTCGATAAAATGTCCAAGCTGTAAAATCTAATAAAAGTGTGAGGGGTGGCCCATCCTGGTGCATCGCAGACCTCCTGGATGGGGCCCTAAGAGGAGGGCTCTAGAGGACGCCATGCCTCTAGTAGAATGAGCCCTCACGGCCAGAGGTGAAGGCAATTTGCGCACCTGGTAGGCCATAGATATAGCTAGGACAATCCAGTTGGTAATGGTCTGTTTGGAAGCAGGAAGCCCCTTCTTGGCCGACCCGAAACAGACTAACAACTGGTTTGACTCCTGCCATGAGGAGGACCTCTGGATATATATCTTCAAAGCTCTGACAGGGCAGAGCAAGTGAAGTCTCTCCTAATCCACCGTCACGTGAGGTGGAGGATGAAAAGCCTGCAGAACCGTAGGCCGTGCCACATTAGACGGCACCTTGGGCAAATAGCCTGGCCTAGGAAGTAGGATGGCTTTGATGTCGCCTGGAGATCTCCTACCCTCCTCAGAGAAGTAATGGCCAACAAGAAAGCCACTGGGCAGTTAACTGGGTCCACCTCACACTCTCTGCACCAAACAGTGAAAACATTCAATTTTAGGCCGTGCAATTTCCTTGTGGAGGGAGCTCTAGAGCTGAGTATGGTCTCCACTACTCCTGCTGACAGGCCGGCCTCTCGGTACTGTGCCCCCTCAGGGGCCAGACCCACAGTTTCCATAGTTCGGGCCGAGGGTGAAGAATTGAGCCCTCTGCCTGGGTCAGCAGGTCCCTCCTGATGGGAAGCTCCCACGGAGGGCCGTCCAGGAGTAATACTATGTCTGAAAACCATACTCGGGCCGGCCACAACGGGGAGAACCCCTTGGTTTTCAACCACCACTGCAAGGGCCTCATGTGCAGGAGACCGAATGGAATGATATAGGATGCTGCTGCCATGAGACCTAACACTCTCTGGAAATGTTTTACAGTGATGGCCTGGCCTAGCTTTATCCTGGTCACCGTGGCCAGGATGGATTCGATACGTGCAGGAGACAATTGTGCCCACATCGAGACCGAATCCCACACCACTCCCAGGAAGCCATTCTACTTCCTAGGCCAGGCTATTTGCCCAAGGTGCCGTCTAATGTGGCACGGCCTACGGTTCTGCAGGCTTTTCATCCTCCACCTCACGTGACGGCGTAGTCTTGTATTCAGACTAGCGCCAGCCCGACCTGCAGCCATATAAGCCCTGCCCACTAACGCAAATGTATCACAGCACGGTTTAGTGGGCAGCACCGGGGTTTTTAGGGATGATGCAGACTCGGGGGCCAAATAAGTGGCAAGCGGCTGTTCCATCCGAGGCATCATCCCATAACCGTTCTCCCCCCCCCCCCCCTATATTTTAACACAGGGGGGTTGGACACACGAGATGAATGTGGTTTGTTCCACGATTTACACAACTGTAAACCCCGATGACAAGGTTGCTCTCTATGCTGCAGGAAACGCTCGTCCAACTTGCTTTTAATAAGTGTTTCCTGCTTCTCATGTGGCCAACTGATATTAAGACGGGCCAGTGCATGAGAGACAACCTCTACCAGCCCCTCATATGCGGGGACACGGGGTGGCGAGTCATCCCCAAAATCCCCGCCTTTGATGCTGAGAACGTCTACTTCCTCGGAAGCAGACAGCTCAAGCACCGGGCTCTCCACTCGTGCGGAAGAAGCCGCGGGGTGGGCTTCCAAGCGAGGCGAGAGAGCATCAGAACTGGTGGATGAATCGCGAGAGCGTGCCTCGGCAGTCTCGAGATTCACCGCCAGATCCATCTGCGACCCCCATCGCGAGCCTGGCCATCCCCAGTGAAAACGGCCAGGCGGGAGTGCAGCACACGGATGGGCAATCTCTCACAATCCTCGCAAGGAGCCCCTCGAGAGCAGGGATGCACACACCTCGTGAGACTGCTCGCCATAATAATGCTTGTGACTAAAGACAATACAACACCAAATAAGACTCACAAGACAGAGAGCGCTTGTTGAAGAACAGAAAGCTATCTCTGTTGTGTGCTGGCGTCCTTTTTATAGCTTCCGCGTATGCCGTCACACATTACGTCATGACGCAACACCAATCAAGATTGGCTCAGTTTCATTCATACTTCAGAGACGCTACGCTGAGGGGCTTCCCCCAAAGTGTCGTTCGACGAAGTTCGATGTTCCCTCGAAGGGGAACTCTTTGAATGAGAAGGTGTGTCCAAACTTTTGGTCTGTACTATATATATATATATATATATATATATATATATATATACATATATTTCTCCCTTGAGTCTGCTTATAGTGTTTGTAAAGGTCATCATTTCCTTTTTTCACAACCATTTTCCACCCTCTCTCTGACCCTTAGAATTAAGTGGGCCATTTTTACCTGCTTTGATTTTAATGCCATGTTCACACTTAAAGCACAGGAATGAGCAAACTTCTATGGACACTGCAATGGTCGTGATAATGTCATCATGTCTTCATGTGATGTGAAATCATAGGTTGGAACACATGAAAACAGTAAAGTGGATGATGAAAGGCTCCTATGTAAGTGCCACATTTACTATTCTGTAATTATTCATGACTGCAGGACCTTGTATCAAGTAATCTTCTGCCACTCTATCCTAATGTACATGTAGGGATCTTTCAGAGTGACAGACACTTCAGCACAATGTTTCCAATAATAGTATTTGTTCCAGGGTTGTGTGCCATTCAGAATTGTGAATGCCTTTTAAAATCAAATTTAATTATTGAATTTGAATTAAAGTAGAAAACATGATTGAGAATTACATTTTAGATGTGAATGTCAGGAAGCGATTTAAGTAGAACTGAAATCCTGTCAGATGATATGACATATAGACAGAACGATAAAATGAGAATGTTAGAAGGAACGATAGACAGAATGATACACAGACTGATAAAAGAACTACAGTTAGACAGCCAGAATGATTTAAGATAGATAGATAGATAGATAGATAGATAGATAGATAGATAGATAGATAGATAGATAGACAGACAGAGCCAGGAAGGAGCCAATTCTTCTATTCTGAATTTTGTTAAACCCTGATTTAAATCCAAGCTTAAGAAGGAAAGAAAAATCACAATGTATCCCGGGACAGAAAGTCACCCTGATTCCCAGACTGAAACACCTTGCTTTGAGTGAGCTAAGCTCATGCCCCTGGAGGCTCGCAGCCGGTGGATCAGATACGGGCTGGATGTGTGCTGTGGAAGTGCTGACCATGACCGCTGCCAGCACTCTTGGTCAGCTGAGGTCCAGGAATGACTTCATTAGAACGAATCTAAAGCTCTAGTTTTTTTCTGGACCCTTGCAGACTTAGGTTTGTAATGTAAGATAGGTAATCATTACATCTGTTAGCAAGCGGTGTGTGCTATTACAGTATTGCATCTCATATTATTTCTCAGAATTGGTTCATATAGTGAGCTAAGTTAAATGAGGCTTGGATTTTGAGTGTGTTTATTGGGTGCGTTGTGTGTGTATAAGGGTGAGGGACTGAATTGTGAGAGTGTGTTTTCTGGCTGAGGACGTGATTGTGTTTTGATGAGGTCTCTGTGCCACGTCCTGCTCTTCTCTTGTTGAGATTCTCGGCACCCTGCATCCCCTTCACTTTCCCAATTTGACTGCTGATGGGATCTTATATGGAATGTGGGAGAGTTTGTATTGCCCACAATATACATAATGACCTCATTTCTCTTTTCTATCCATTGCTCCTTCGTGATGGCCTACATGCACTTTACTCTTCCATCTCATTTTTTCTATGTGTTTTTACCTTTTCTGCCCTTCATTTACCTTACAATGAAATATGAAATCTCAGGCTACGTTTGCACGACAACAATGTAGTCAAAAACGGAAAAGTTTTCCGCTTGCATTTTTAAAAAGTTTCACGTATACACAACAATGTGTTCAAAACGATTTCCGTTTACAGATATCCGCGAAAAAACCCACGAAAAATGCTGTATTACTTATGCTAGGCCAATAGTTGGCACTGTCACTTTGTTAGTAAACAATACTTGTAGGGTGATTGTATGTTGTATATGATGCGTCTCAGCTGTTGGTTGTAATATTGGTAAAGTAAATCCGCACTTTAGTGAAGAAGCATAAGCAAACTCTTGAGCAGCAATAACAGTACCATATACTCAATGTTCTGTATGTTAAAATCGCCACCCACTGCGCACATCGACATACAGTTCCTAACCTGTACTATGCACATGCATGACGTCACCATTTTCAAAGATTCACATTTTGGGTGTTTACACGGAAATGATAACGGTGCTGTTTTCAAAAATATGCATTTTCAGCCCCAAAACACCAATGCCGTGTAAATTAACTGGCAAAACGCACAAAAGGTTTCCAGTTTTTAAACAATGTTAGCTTTGAAAATTAGAAAAGCATATGTATTATGGAAAACCAGCCTCCTACACTTGTTCACAAACACATGATAACTAATCACGGACACCTGCATCCACCTACAAAACCATTAAAAAACACACTCACCACCATAGTCACTCGTTGGCTGGTCTCAAGGTTACAAGTTTCTTAAGTGGAGCCCTTGCCTTCTTGTCAACCTTCTTACCCTGGAATCCTCAAGTTAATATGTTCCTATGGCTCAGTGGCAGAGCATTGCACTAGTGGTGCAAAAGGTTCAATCAATCAATTACCTTTATTTATATAGTGCTTTAAACAAAATACATTGCGCCAAAGCACTGAACAACATTCATTTGGAAAACAGTGTCTCAATAATGCAAAATGATAGTTAAAGGCAGTTCATCATTGAATTCAGTTATGTCATCTCTGTTCAGTTGAAATAGTGTCTGTTTTAATTTGCAATCAAGTCAATGATATCGCTGTAGATGAAGTGACCCCAACTAAGCAAGCCAGAGGCGACAGCGGCAAGGAACCGAAACTCCATCGGTGACAGAATGGAGAAAAAAACCTTGGGAGAAACCAGGCTCAGTTGGGGGGCCAGTTCTCCTCTGACCAGACAAAACCAGTAGTTCAATTCCAGGCTGCAGCAAAGTCAGATGTGCAGAAGAATAATCTGTTTCCTGTGGTCTTGTCCTGGTGCTCCTCTGAGACAAGGTCTTTACAGGGCATCTGTATATGGGGCTCTAGTTGTCCTGGTCTCCGCTGTCTTTCAGGGCAGTAGAGGTCCTTTCTAGGTGCTGATCCACCATCTGGTCTGGATACGTACTGGATCCGGGCGACTGCAGTGACCATCTGATCTGGATACAGACTGGATCTGGTGGCCACGGTGACCTCGGAACAAGAGAGAAACAGACAAATATTAGCATAGATGCCATTCTTCTAATGATGTAGAAAGTACGGTGTTATGTGAAGTGTTCCGGTTCCAGTTTACCTAATTAATGCAGCCTAAAAATCCTTTAACGGATTTGGATATTAAAAGCATATTAGTATGTTATGTGTATGCCAGGTTAAAGAGATGGGTCTTTAATCTAGATTTAAACTGCAAGAGTGTGTCTGCCTCCTGAACAATGTTAGGTAGGTTATTCCAGAGTTTAGGCGCCAAATAGGAAAAGGATCTGCCGCCCGCAGTTGATTTTGATATTCTAGGTATTATCGAATTGCCTGAGTTTTGAGAACGTAGCGGACGTAGAGGAGTATAATGTAAAAGGAGCTCATTCAAATACTGAGGTGCTAAACCATTCAGGGCTTTATAAGTAATAAGCAATATTTTAAAATCTATACGATGTTTGATAGGGAGCCAGTGCAGTGTTGACAGGACTGGGCTAATATGGTCATACTTCCTGGTTCTAGTAAGAACTCTTGCTGCTGCATTTTGTACTAGCTGTAGTTTGTTTACCAAGCGTGCAGAACAACCACCCAGTAAAGCATTACAATAGTCTAACCTTGAAGTCATAAATGCATGGATTAACATTTCTGCATTTGACATTGAGAGCATAGGCCGTAATTTAGATATATTTTTGAGATGGAAAAATGCAGTTTTACAAATGCTAGAAACGTGGCTTTCTAAGGAAAGATTGCGATCAAGTAGCACACCTAGGTTCCTAACTGATGACGCAGAATTGACAGAGCAACCATCAAGTCTTAGACAGTGTTCTAGGTTATTACAAGTAGAGTTTTTAGGCCCTATGATTAACACCTCTGTTTTTTCTGAATTTAGCAGTAAGAAATTACTCGTCATCCAATTTTTTATATCGACTATGCATTCCATTAGTTTTTCAAATTGGTGTGTTTCACCGGGCTGCGAGGAAATATAGATCTGCGTATCATCAGCATAACAGTGAAAGCTAACACCATGTTTCCTGATGATATCTCCCAAGGGTAACATTTAAAGCGTGAAGAGTAGCGGCCCTAGAACTGAGCCTTGAGGTACTCCATACTGCACTTGTGATTGATATGATACATCTTCATTCACTGCTACGAACTGATGGCGATCATATAAGTACAATTTAAACCATGCTAATGCACTTCCACTGATGCCAACAAAGTGTTCAAGTCTATGCAAAAGAATGTTGTGGTCAATTGTGTCAAACGCAGCACTAAGATCCAATAAAACTAATAGAGAGATACACCCACGATCAGATGATAAGAGCAGATCATTTGTAACTCTAAGGAGAGCAGTTTCAGTACTATGATACGGTCTAAATCCTGACTGGAAATCCTCACATATACCATTTTTCTCTAAGAAGGAATATAATTGCGAGGATACCACCTTTTCTAGTATCTTGGACAGAAAAGGGAGATTCGAGATTGGTCTATAATTAACTAGTTCTTTGGGGTCAAGTTGTGGCTTTTTTATGAGAGGCTTAATAACAGCCAGTTTGAAGATTTTGGGGACATATCCTAATGACAATGAGGAATTAATAATAGTCAGAAAAGGACCTATGACTTCTGGAAGCACCTCTTTTAAGAGCTTAGATGGTATAGGGTCTAACATACATGTTGTAAGTTTAGATGATTTAACAAGTTTATACAATTCTTCCTCTACTATAGTAGAGAATGAGTGGAACTGTTCCTCAGGGGGTCTATAGTGGACTGTCTGATGTGATACTGTAGCTGACGGCTGAATGGTTGCAATTTTATCTCTAATAGTATCGATTTTAGAAGTAAAGTAGTTCATAAAGTCATTACTGCTGTGGTGTTGGGAAATGTCAACACTTGTTGAGGCTTTATTTTTCGTTAATTTAGCCACTGTATTGAATAAATACCTGGGGTTATGTTTGTTTTCTTCTAAAAGAGAAGAAAAGTAATCAGATCTAGCAGTTTTTAATGCTTTTCTGTAGGATATGCTACTTTCCCGCCAAGCAATACGAAATACCTCTAGTTTTGTTTTCCTCCAGCTGCGCTCCATTTTTCGGGCTGCTCTCTTTAGGGTGCGAGTATGCTCATTATACCATGGTGTCAAACTGTTTTCCTTAACCTTTCTTAAGCGTAAAGGAGCAACTGTATTTAAAGTGCTAGAAAAGAGAGAGTCCATAGTTTCTGTTACATCATCAAGTTGTTCTGAGGTTTTGGATATGCTAAGGAATTCGGATACATCAGGAAGATAACTTAAAAAGCAGTCTTTTGTGGTAGAAGTGATGGTTCTTCGATACTTGTAACAAGAAGTAGAATTTACAATTTTGGCTATATGAAGTTTACACAGAACTAAATAATGATCTGAGATATCATCACTTGGCTGAATAATTTCAACACTATCAACATCAATTCCATGTGACAGTATTAAATCTAGAGTATGATTTCGACAATGAGTAGGTCCTGAAACGTGTTGTCTGAGACCAATAGAGTTCAGAATGTCTATAAATGCTGATCCCAATGCATCTTTTTCATTATCGACATGGATATTAAAATCACCAACTATTAAGACTTTATCTGCAGCCAGAACTAACTCGGATGTAAAATCACCAAACTCTTTAATAAAGTCTGTATGGTGCCCTGGTGGCCTGTATACAGTAGCCAGTACAAACATATTTTGTACCATTACTTCAAACGAGTTATACTTGAAGCCTGCCCTCTGAGAAATCCTGAAAACGTTGTTATAAATTGAATCAACTCCTCCCCCTTTGCCTTTTAGACGCGGCTCGTGTTTGTAACAATAATCTTGGGGGGTGGACTCATTTAAAATAATGTAATCATCAGGTTTTAGCCAGGTTTCTGTCAAGCAGAGCACATCTATATTATGATCAGTTACCATATTATTTACAAAAAGTGTTTTCGTAGAAATGGATCTGATATTCAATAAGCCAATCTTTATCATTTGTTTATCCATATTGCATTTGTTTTTTATTTGTTGAACCTCAATTAAATTGTTAACCTTAACTTGGTTTGGACGTTTTTTGTATTTTCTAGTTCGTGGAACAGACACAGTCTCTATAGTGTGATATCTAGGTGAAAGAGTCTCTAGGTGCTGAGAATTAACTGACCTCTGTGACGGGAGGCAGCTAGCAGATGGTCGGTTTAGCCAGTCTGTCTGCTTCCTGACCTGGGCCCCAGTTAGTCAAGTATAAACACTAAGACTATTTGCCATATTTCTAGACAGAAGAGTGGCGCCACCCCAGGAGGGATGAAGACCATCTCTTTTAAACAGGTCAGGTATGCCCCAAAAGCTCGTCCAATTGTCTATATAACCTATGTTATTCTGTGGTTGTGGGTTTGATTCCCAGGGAACGCACATACTGGTAAGTCTGTAAGTCGCTTTGACTGTAAGTCGCTTTGGATAAAAGCGTCTGCTAAATGTAATGCAAAAAGACTAGAAGTTTCAGCTGAGATAAGACTCTGCTTCTCTGTTACTCCTTAGTTGCCTTAATAAACTCACCTGCTTGTTTGAATTTGCCTTCTTGACCAGTTGTGACGATATGTGAGTCTTGCTTGGTTAATGCTAGTTAGAAACCTAACTAATTAATGTATAGCAGTGCTTGGTATTATACCATACACTACCATTCAAACGTTAGGGGTTAGTATCAAAAATATATAATGTAAAAATATATATTTGTGTTTGTGTGTGTGTGTGTGTATATATATATATATATATATATATATATATATATATATATATATATATATATATATATTATATATATATATATATATATTTTTTTTTTTTTTTTTTTTTTTTTTTTTTCAAGGAAATTAAAAGTTTTCATTAGGAAAGAATGCATCAATCTGATCAAATGTGACAAAGGAAAAAAGTTCCAAGTTATTTTTGTTTCAAATAAATGTACAATTTATCGAGTACATGCCTATAATGCCTTAAAATCATCTCTATGTAGGTGGCTCATTAGGTTTTGTATCAGAGTTCATTTGTACTAGGTCACTGTTAGCATTGAAAATTATAAAAGGATATGGGAGTTATTTTTTCCAGCAAGAGGTCTGTCTTTGCTTAGTTAACGCTAGTTAGAAACCTAACTAAATAATGTATAGGAGTGTTTGGTAAGTTTTGTGTTGAGGCCTATAGACATTATAATGTTCTATACTTGTGAAAAGAGTGTGCTGAATTGTATTGAACATGCACCTGTAGTGTACTTTAAATCATAAAAGTATGTAAAAAAAATAAATAAAAAAATTACATAGATAATTTTGTATTCACTTTAAAATGCCACTTAAATGAATATAAAACGGGCACACTTTCATGACTGTTAAAAATACTCTTGCACTTGAAATCTTTATGTAATAAAAGTATGGTAATTTTGATTGTTGACTAGCATACTAAAGGACATGAAAGTATTTGATTATAATTTGAATTGCAAAGTGTTATTCAATACTGCATATATATTTTAAAAATACAAAATTGCAACTTCATTACAAATGTGTAATTACAAATGTACTTAAATACAAAGTACATTATATACTATAGTTTCATCTGGCAGGACACCATATTTTAAAGACATTAGAAATAATCATGAAATTAAATACAGCATAATCACCTAAGTTTGTCAAAAAGCAAAGTGCAGCTAACTGAAGTTGCCCAAATGTAAACATTGCATAAATGTAAATACATTTTCATTTAATGACAAATAACACATAATTAGTGCCTGAAAGCATTATTTTTACTTTACACTTAATTATATATTTTTTCCAACATTAAAAAAGTTATATCATGCCCTTCTTTGGACTGACTGATTTCTATCCTCACACAGTATCTAGTGAGATATATAATATTGAAGGCAATGCTCTGAAGTCCATGCTATGATGGTAATGAAGCAACACACTTCAAATGTTTTTTTGTTTTTGTTTTTTTTCATTATTTATTTATTTTTTTTTGCTTTGCGACAACTCTGCCACATCCAGAGTGGGGAATATTCATAAACATCCACATCTATACATCATCTTCAGCAGCGCTTTTTAAATATGTATTTACTCTGCTCTGTTTCTTATGAGATTTGTCCATGGACACTGACTATTTATGGCATTACCACAGTCTATTGTTCCCTTAATACAAACATGTTCAGCATTTGCCTCTGTGTATTTGGATAAACTGCTTTTTGCCCCTCTCCCTCTGTGCAACCAAGCCTGTTTTATTATTCATCAAGCAGACACTGTTCCAAATCTCCCTGCAGCAAAATGGAGGTGCGGTCGTGGCAGAGGAGGAAGGCATGAGACGGATAGTCACATGGACACGGGCGCTCCTCCATTTCCCATGTGAGTTGATGCTGGGCGACAATGGAATTCATTTCCTAAGAGCTGCCACGTTTGTGTGTGTATGTGTGTGTATGCGCATCAGACCACGCTGCAGTAATGAGCTCTGGCAGCAGCCTGCTTTAGTATTAAAGGCACACGTACACTTTTTTTCTGACTTCTCCACCTTTATTGGGCTTCATTGAGCTGTTTACAACTAGAAAAGGAGAGACTGGTGTCTTGCCAACTTTAGCCATGCAAATTACTGTTTCCTCCCTCTCCATATACTTAAATCAGTATAGACCACCAAGGTCTATAATATCTGGAGACATCCAATGGCATTCATTTCAGTGGCAGTTGCCATCTTCAGAAATTCTGTTTTGATTATGTTGATATATATATATATATATATATATATATATATATATATATATATATATATATATATATATATATATATATATATTATATTTTTTTTTTTGATACGTTGTTGTTTTACATTTAATACATGTTCATACTTTTAATTGGGGCTGTTTGGGTAAAACTTTTAATTGCAATTTATTTTTTTTACTACGATTTAAAATGCAATTAAAAGCTTGAGGTTTGCTATTATTATCATTATCATTATTGTTACTGTTGTTGTTAACGCGTTCAAATTATTAATGCATTCAACGCACTTGCCCCGCCCCAGACCTATGTGTATCATCTGCCTTTTCATACAGTCGATTGATGACTAATAATATGCAGAGCAACAACTTACTGCATGATGGAGCCTAGAGTAAATCCCTTAAATTCAAGGCATGGGGCATAATGGCCCTATTTGAAAACTTTTGAACACGATGAACATGGCCAAATTTGTCTTACTTTGTTGAAATATATTTTTTTTTCCATTTAGTTCTGCCCTTCGTAAGCAACAGAAGATACTTGTATGTTTCCCGGTACACAAATTAAGTACAGTTTACCTTGATCTTTAAATTCTGAAAGTTTTCACCCCCCAGCTCTTAATGCATCTTGTTTCCTTCTGGAGCATCAGTGAATGTTTGAATATTTTTAAATAGTTGTGTTTGAGTCCCTCAAATGTCCTCAGTGTGATAAGGTGTATCTCAAAATCATAAAGTCACTGCTGGAAAGGGTTCAAATATACAAAGATGCTGGAAAACTGAAGAATCTGCAGGACCTTAAAGATTTTTCTGAAGAATGCTGCTCAGTTTAACTGTTCAGAACAAACAAGGGATTCATGCTCAACCATCACAAAACAGAAAGACAGTCGAGGATCATCAGGTAACAGAACACAGTATTAAGAACCAAGGGTTCCCAAACTTTTGAGGGGGTTATTTTAATAATTTCAGCAATTTTTTTTGTCTTGTGGACTAAATGTTAATATCTTTTATGTACAATATCTTACTCAGGACAGTCCTAAATAAAAAATAACATGCATTTAGTATGATCTCTCTTATTTTTTGAAAATTACTCATATTTTCACAAATTCTGCAAAGGGTGCCCAAACTTTCGAGCCCCACTGTATATATACATTACATCTCTAATTAAACAAAATAAATATTCCTATAGAAACATTTCACTGTCAAATAAATCTAGTAATTAAGAAAAATGCTTTTTATAATATTTCATAAATAATATTCAATATAAATGTTTTATTCTATAGTACAACAGTTTATTCATTTTCAAACATTGAACATCTAACTTTTTTCGGCTTTCATCAGCTTTTACTATAAACTGAGCTGCTCTGAGACACTGACGATGCTGGATAAAAAGCAGTTCACGTTTAAAAACGTTGCCGTGATTTTTGTATTTATAAATATACAAAAATAAATTGCACCCTTGGTGATTGGATAAATCCATTGAGCCATATAACAATTTTGTTTTTAACTTTGATGAATTTCGCAACCCTAGTATTTTTATATACAGTACTTTATATGATGTTTGAAATATGAATGCTACCATCTGAATGATTTAACAATAATGTAGTTTTGTACAAAATTAAATATGGAGTCTAAAGTCCATAACAACTCACTTCTGACCATCAGTGCCATACTTTAGGGTCATATCCCCAAGGACCTCTGTGCTAATAATCATCAATTATTTTTTTCATGATGGTATGCTAGGACCAATAAAAGGGATGGCACAGGTTTTGGTCCACTTGTCCAGTCCAGAAAAAGGCTATAAAAGCAGCTCGCTGTGGGCAGGAGGTGTGACCGCATGTCAGAGTGAAACTGTGAGGCCTGATGGAAGGTTCCTGAAAGTCATTGGTGGGACAGGGAGGTCAGTAGGAGCGAGGAGGTGTGAAAGTAATATAATGAAGCCGTGCTGTGCTGAGTTAGAGGGTCGCAGTTCATCATAAATCATCTTGGTGGCTAAATTGGATTTAATTGCCATTCAAAGGGCCACATAATCATTCACACAAATGATCCGCTTTTTGGATGGATGGGAGTTTGTGCCATCATAATGTGAAGGGAGTTTTCGACAGGCTGTTTTCTCTTCCTCCTGCCCGGGGTAATCAATGTGTGAGAATGGTCTTGTGGTGGAGATTCGCTGTGTCATTATGGGATAGTAGTGGCTGCCAGTTTATCCTAAGCCACCCCAGCTGCTCTGCGCTGATTTCACATGCATTCTGTAGGGAATTGCTATTGCACACAATCATCATGTTGGATTTAAAGTTGTTGTGATCTTTAAGCACTAAACTCCTTTGCTAAAATCAATAGAGTAAGTCAATAGCTAACCCTACTCTTGCCACTGTGCGGTTTTGCCTAGAATAGCCGACTCGCTGTTCTTCACTATAGCACCTGAGATATAGTCATGTGTCAAATGAATCCAGGAATGCTTAATTGAAGAAACAACCTCCAAATTAATCGATAAACTTCAGCTGTAGCTTAATATTTTATGTACTGTGGCCTCACACAGTTTAGTTTGACCCCTTCAGCTTGTGAAGGCCATTTAAGAACTTTCTTTTCGGGCATTACAATAAAAGACCATCATTAAATCCCACAGAATTCTGATTCTAGATTCAAGCAGACTTCCTCCTGTTTGTGAAGCAGAGATGAGCTGTGTGTTAATTGAGTAGTGCTAATAGCGAAGTGTCAAGGATGTGGAAACATTCTCAGCTGAAGTTGGTCCACCAATGGGCTCTTGAGAATTATTTTTAGCTCATTCGATATACTCATAGACAGATGCAACTTTTTTCAATGAATGTTTGGCCCAGTGTCAGGAGTGAGAATAACCCCGCATTGTGATACTCAGCAAACAGAGTTAATGGTGAGTGCTCAGCGGAGCGAGCAGAGAGAGTGGGTGGCAGGTTTACAGAGGACAGAAAAGAAAACTGATTAGATGACTTTCCGTTGGATTTTTGAAGGTGAATGCCTAAAGAAATGGGGAAAGTCTCCAACTTCTGTCAAATTCTGGTGCCAGAGAAGAGGAAATGTTGAACTATTTAAGGTTGTGGCTTTGCAAATGCCATTCATGTTCTGTCTTTCTCGTTCTCTCTCTCATTTGCTCGGCTTCTGTCTCAGCTGTTCACACACACACAGATGCGGCCGTGTCGAGGGATGAAATAAACTGCTGTGTGCTGTAAGACAGGTGTCAGCGTGTCCTCTTCGGCAGCCATAAAAGTTAATTAAAGAAGAGGAAGGTTTATTGTGCTCCTGCACAGATGTAAGACCGCTGCTTAATAACAGCCTGTCCTGGATATGCTGTCAAGACGAGCAGCCCGGCTGAATAATACACCGCAATAGACCATGAGATATTATTAATTAAATAACATGTGCCACTTTCAGTTAAGTATTTCATTTATTTATTAATAGGCTTATTTTTATTTATTTTTTATTTACTGGATCGTTGATGCAGGAAATAATAAGGGAATGGGAGTCAGGATGTGACATGAGGCGAATTTGAAATCACATTGCTGTGTTAACACTATGACTCAACAGCTCTATTCTAAAACACAGTGAACTACCTCTTTTTACAGCCTACATAGGCTGCTGCTTTCTAAGGTACTGTAACCAAAATAGATATTATGAGGTGATTGATAAACTCTTTATAGATTGCCTCGCAGTTCACACACTAGAGACATGAGTCAAATTGATTCCAATACAGTTACTGTAGCATGTTGCAAACTCAGTCATGCTAAATATACAAAATACATAACACATCTCTGGATAGGGCTGGGTGATGTGGGCAAAATATTTTTATTTTCTGTATAATACAATATTAGTATTTATCATAATATTCATTTACCAGTAATGGGCTTGAAAATATTCTCCGCTTGTTTGTTAGACCTAATTTAATTACATTTTTCCATTTTATTCATTTATTTTTTTCCAAGAGGAATGGTGTCTAATGAAACAAATTAATAACACTTTTGCCATTTATTTAATAAGGTAAAATGTAATTACAAATTCGTAATCATGCATTTCCAGATGCATGTTAAACTCACACATGCAGACACAGAGGTCACTTCACCGTGAGAGGCTGGTAACACCTGATCATGAGATGCTTGTGTAAACACAGTACCGTATTTCACTTTGAAACACACAGTACAACAGAACATATGCTCACTTAATTAAATCGCAGCCTTTTGATAAGCGTACTAAGCCAAGCATTGATGCCAACCACCACATTAGGGATCTCTTACTGTATGTTATCATGAGAAGTTAAAAAATATTCCCATTTCATTATGAAACTGTGACTGGACAAAGTCTATGTAATTAATGGGACACACTGGACTGGATCCACCACTAACTAGAACAAATATAATACTTAAAATAACCAACTTTAAAGTTAATACAGGCAGAAAAGTGGAACATTCAAAGTAACGTAATCTCAGCAAATGTTTATTTCTTTTCTTTATGCTCATTATAGTTCACAGCAAAATATTTAGGGGCTTGAAAGATATAAGATGGGGTGCTGGATAGCCTGCTAAATAGGGTCTGTCAGTGTCTATGCATGAAACGGTGAACGTCATCACATTTTGCTTTATGTCCAGATTCAGTTTTAATTAGCAGGGCTCAGCTGCAGCATGCTGCAGTGGATGTAAGTGAGAGAAACAAAGAAAAGGAAAGCGAGGGAGAGAGAGAAAAGGGAGGGAGGCAGAGGGTAAAAGTCCAGCAGTAAAGGATGCATTAAGCAATTAAAGTTAGGGTGCGTGCGAATGAAGTGAAGAGATGATTTCTTTTTCAGTAATTGCCTGGTGATCACAAGGGATTCAGGCAGAGGAAAGAAGGCAGCAATATTCTGTGCATCAGCATTTTATATTGACAGTCTTTAATATGAGCACACACACACATATATAATGTTTTTTTTTTTTTTTTTTTCTAGTTGCACAGAAAAAGCCCTTCTTTCTATGTGCATCTATATATACTAATTCATCTTATATATCAACCCACATGTATAAACACCCAAACATACCTTAGGCATGCATTCAGAATTGTCAGATAATGTATGCATGAATATTGGATGAAGAACACATGAATTCTCAGTTTACTGTATTAGTCAGTGTGAATGGTGGGTTTATATGAACAGCGCTCAGACTGGCTCGTCTATGATTTATCTGGTGGCTGTGGTGGAGCTTGGCTTGCTTTCCTGCCCACTTTCAAAGCATTTGTCTTGCCTGTCAGCACCAGATAAGATAGAGGAAATTCTCCAGTTAGGATGCAACAAGAAGAGAGAGGAAGAATAGGAGAGATGGAGAGAAAAGGTCCCGAGGAGAAGTGTAACCTTTTGTTTGTGGCTGGTATGAATAGTGCAGCAGGGCTGTGATTAATGCTAATGTATGCGGTTGGGTGTGGGCAAGGCCTCCTGGCCACTGATTACCTATAGTGGAAGTGTGGAGGGGGGTGGGGGGCATCCTGGCTGGCGATCTTATTTTGGTTAATACATCGCAGCATGCAACACACAAAGCATTGAAGAGGTAGGAGATAATCAAGAGCCCAACTCGTGGGGACACACTAAATATTGGACTGCACAGTGAGTAAAAGTAAACCAAAGCCAGATGGAACACGATTTTTTTCCACCAAATTTTATCAAACCAACAGAACATGACTTGATTTGTTTTGCAAAATGAGTTATAAATATGTATATATATATATATATATATATATATATATATATATATATATATATATATATATATATATATATATATATATATATATATATATATATATATTAACACCATATATTCACAAAATAACAACTCAATTAAATATGTATTTTAGGATAAAATTGTAGCTATTAACAGTGCATGGGTTGTTTCACCCTTCAGAATGCAAATATGCAGATATTTTGTGCTTTATTGGTATTATTATTATTTATTTATTTATTTTTTATTGAAACGTTGTATACTTTTATTAAAATGTTATTTTATATCAGTGCAGTTACTGTTCGTGTTAAAACAATTTATAATATTTTCTACTTTTATGTTTTTTTCCTAATAGACACCTGGTCGCAAGTAACATGATTTAGAAACAACAATAAACTCCAGCAAGATAAAGTCCTTTTTATGCAAAATCAGAGACATTTATCTACAATAATGTTGGTATAATAATGCAGCGAGCTGAATGTCGTAACCAAACACATCTAGGGTTTGAATGCTGAATGGAGAATGACTGACATTTTCACAATAAACTGATTTATGCTTTTTCTAAATGCATTTCAAAAATATTATTATTTAAATCAAATAAAATATGCAAACAGTTAATAAACTATGCCATTTAAAAAAAAAAAATTGTATTTATATTTGACTGACAAATATGCATCACATTTAGTTTATTAGTTTATGTAAAAAAAAAAAAAAAGTTAGTTTTTTTCCTGCATTAAAATTGATTATTATTTATATCACAGCCAAGTGTGTAAATATATTAATATAATAACCTGTTTTCACTAAAAAGAAATGATAAATGTACTCCTACACATTCAACTGGGAAGCTTTAGTTCGTATTATAGAGCTCCATGATTTTATTTTCTTCAGAAGAGGAGGATAGGCTGGACTTTGGAGGGTAGGCCTTATTGTGCTTTATTTTGGTCACTAAGGACAAAATTTACACTGAGCATGGGCTGCGTGTTCCCATCTATGACGAAATGCCAGAGGTCATAGAAAAAAACCATGCTCATGGTGCATGGAGAAGGCATAACCTCTCCACCATTAGCCTGTGTGACCTTTCCTTTCTCAGGGTCACATCAATGCATTCATTAATGCATTTCCATGAACTTATTGCAAACCAATTGGTGAATGGTGAACAGACCAGAGACCCACACAACCCCAGAGAAAAGGAGAAAGGGGAATAGAGTGACATACTGTAGATAGATTGTGCTCCCCTCCCCATTTGTGAGATGGAGCAGTAAAGTGCTGTCTGGCAGATGGAGAGCTGGTTTGGTGGAGTGTGCCACCAGGGAGCGCAAGGCTGGGGCTATGAACTTAATGAAGTTTGACTAGCATCTGAGTATCAGGATCTCAGAGACAGAGAAAGCAGATGCGGAGGGGGACAAAAAGCAGAAATTTCCAAAGGAAGCAGCTCACTTAGAGGTCATTACTGTTCTATACAGGAAGTCCTATGTGAATGTAGAGGGGGTAGAGTGGGTTGGGGGTTGCAACCCACCTGCTTTGTTTCCTTATGTATTTTTATTTACTTTTATTATACTTTCATATTTTTTATTTTTCAGCAATGAGAAAGGAACTCCAAATACTAACATAAACATACTACTAGTAATTAATGGTTCTAAATAATGCTGCATTTATGTCATGTTGGCATTATTAAAATTACAAGCCAGCAACTCTGAGATTATGCTCAGAGCAGTTCATGAGCTTGGACTTTTAGAATTTTTAGAGGGCTGTTTTTCATTTTTAATGTAATGGGCTTGAAATGCCATTCAGAATGATCTTGAAGTCACATTAGCGATAAAGAAACTCAACTCTGTAGCAAGTAGCAGTTGTAAAGCTACTGCCATTTTGGTTGCTTCAAAAGACGTTTTCATACAGTTTTCACTTTACAACTTAGACTAAAAAATATTTTGTTCATTGCACTACTTTCTACACAGTTAAAATGTGTACAAAAAGAACAGAGCAAGTCTGTTTGATTGAACACAAGTTACATAAGTTTCCATTGATTACAGTTTGTTAATGCCTTAAAGAACAATACGCAAAACAGTTGTTGCAGTGTTCTTTGTTAAATAATATTAACAGATCTAACTTTTGATTTTAATAACGTATTAATGATGAAATTAACGTTAACATTAATGTAAGATTAATAAATGCTTTAAAAGTATGTTTAATTGTTCATGTTGACTAATGTCGTTACAGTATTTACAGTTAACAAATGAAACCTTATTTGTAAAATTTTACTAACAAACTTGATCATCTGAAGTTCTCATGTATTGGAAACATAGGTGAATTAATCAAAGCCCAGCAATACTACATTTATCCAAAAAAAAAAAAAAAAAAAAAAAAAAAAACTCTAATGTGTCTCCTACAGTTGTGCATGTTAGCATATTATCAGCTGCATCTCAGTTCGAAGGCTGCACCTTCGAAGGCCGTGAGTGTTGTTTAAATGAGATGATGTAGACTATGGAGGATTAATCTTGTCACCTAGTAACTGTGACAGCTGCCTTTGACGAGCGGCAGTTACATTTGCACTATATTTTCTGTACTCTACTTTCAATCGTCTGAAAGCAAAGCAGGGTTCACCGCGAGTATAAACTATAATATTGCATCCTAGTAATAAACATTTGAACCGCTTTTATTATATATATATATATATATATATATATATATATATATATATATAGAGAGAGAGAGAGAGAGAGAGAGAGAGAGAGAGAGAGAGAGATGATAGATGGATGGATGGATGGATGGATGGATGTATAGATAGATAGATAGATAGATAGATAGATAGATAGATAGATAGATAGATAGATAGATAGATAGATTTCCCCCCCCCCAAAAAAAAAATTGAAAGATATCTATAAATATCTGTGGCAACAAAGCTCAGACAGATTACAGATATATGTTTTAAGGTTAGGAATTGCTCTGGCATAGCATATGTTAGTTCAGGATACATTACATCCCTCGCATACAGAAATAGATAAACATTGCAGATGAAAAACAAAACAGCTGATTTTTCCTTTTTCAGTGTTTCATTCAGCCTCACCCATCGGTGCATTTGCTTATGTGACTGGTTTGTTTGTGCTGTTGATATGAATGAAGTCTACCTGTCTTGTTTTTTCTGCTTTCTCCTCTCATGCTTTCAATCGACGGCGCTGTTTTTCTCTGTCTGTCCTCCTGCACCCACCCTCCCTCCCCTCTTCCATCTCTGGAGGCAGGGGGGAACTTACAATGCATTTCACGTCCAAGTGGAAGTGTGTTGCTATGGTGGTTGCTAGGGATTTAGTCTGGAGTGACATGAAAAGTCAGAATATTTAAGGTGTCCTTCTAACGCAGGGACGTTTGAAGCCGCTCGGAATGAGCAATCACCTTTGAGGGCTGCATTTTCTCGCCTCTCTCTTTCATTATCATGTCTGCCTCTCTGGAAATATCACCATTGATTTTCAAAAACACACGGATAAACTCGGAGGGACATCAAGCTATGTAGAAGAGAGCTTGGCTTTCTAGTAAATACCTAAACATTGCTATTGTACAAAACGCAGTCACTGTATGAATCTGTGGTAGGAGTAAACATATTTTTGATGATCTGATCAGAATGTGGCTTAAAAAAAAAAAAAAAAACAAGGCAGCCATGAGAAAAGAAGATTCCCAATGTCCTTTCCTCACCTTACTAATGGAGTGTTTCTCCATTGCAGATTGTGTGGTTTAAGGATATTCTTGGCCATGGGTAGTGAGGAAATAATTGATTATGTTGAATTAGAGTTGGCCAAGACCACACTTGTCATTGTGAGCAGGTTTGTAGGAAATCAGTGATAACTAACTGTTCTCCAGAGACATTATTGAGGAAAAGGTTAGTACGAGCATGGAAGGATCGGGTGTCGTCATTGGCTCCTCTCTCCAGCACTTGTGAACTGTTTAACTTTCTGCCATCACAACAAAGTGGATCTCATGAAAGACATGTTCTTCGATTACACACTCTGGGAAGAGAGATGTCCTATTGAGTTTTTTTCACTTTCGTCTCACTGTATCAGTAGCCGTGTTTATAGTTCATCTCTTTCTAACTTATAATCAACTCTGTATCTAATGAACTTAAAAGAAATAAGAAGAAATAAAAATAAGCCAATTTTGTTGTTATATAGTATGAAAATAGAGCTTTAAAGTTAAAGTAACATTGGCAATATATATTGTTTGCCTATGGGTTCATGACCTACTGTAAGAGTCTCCAGAAGAAATAAATTAAATGTAGTGAAGTGACATTCATACTCATGACCCATACTCAGAATTTGTGCTCTGCATTTAACCCATCCGAAATGCACACACACACACACACTGTGAGCACACACCCGGAGCAGTGGGCAGCCATTTATGCTGCGGCGCCCGGGGAGCAGTTGGGGGTTCGATGCCTTGCTCAAGGGCACCTAAGTCGTGGTATTGAAGGTGGAGAGAGAGCTGTTCATGTACTACCCCCACCCACAATTCCATCCGGCCCGAGACTAGAACTCACAACCCTTTGATTGGGAGTCCAACCCTCTAACCATTAGGCCACAACTTCCCTCTATATATGTATGAAAACTAGTTTAAAACACACATGACACGTTGTAGAAATCTACTCTTTAAATTCATAGTGGTTTGAAATAGTTTTGAAAACCTTTTTGTCATTTTCAAAGAAAAACGTCTCTAGGTTACGTATGTAACCCTAGTTCCTCGAGGGAACGAGACGCTGCGTCAATGCGCTTTGGGGAACGCGCCCAGCGTGCGCGACTCTGAATATCGTGTGAAATCAGATCAATGGAAGAGCGTGACGTCACCGGCGGAGTGACGTAAGCGACCAGGAAGCTATAAAAGCACGTGCCACGCAGCTTGCGTCAGCTTCGAGTACCAGCAAGCACCAGCAGGGGTGCCGGGGGTATGGCTCCGAGACACAGTGTCTCGTTCCCTCGAGGAACTAGGGTTGCATACGTAACCTAGAGACGTTCCTCTTCAGGATCTCGAGCTGCGTCAATGCGCTTTGGGGAACGAGTACCAACGCCGACAGACTACCAAACAGGAGGACGGAAGCGCCTGGAGTGACTGGCATGTCTAGGCCATAGAATTTAACAAACGTAGAGGGTGTGGACCATCCCGCAGCCTTGCAGATGTCCAGCATGGATACACCTGCTAAGAAGGCCTTGGAGGCCGCCATACCCCGAGTAGAGTGAGTCTTGGCTCCCGACAGCGGGGGACGACCAGAGGACTCATAGGAAGCGTTGATAGCCTTGACTATCCAACGACTAATAGTCTGCTTAGAAGCAAGAGAACCCCTCTTGGGGGGACCGTAGCATACAAGCAATTGATCGGTCTTTCTCCACAGGGCAGCTCTGTGGACGTATGCGTCCAGCGCTCAAACTAGACACATACAATTTAGCTTTACCTGGTCGGGCTCCTGAAAGAGAGGAGGACAGAAGGCCTGCAGAACTACAGGTTGTGGTGTAAAGGAGGGAACCTTAGGAACATATCCCGCTCGAGGGTATATGAACGCTTTAGTCATGCCTGGTGCAAACTCAAGATAAGTAGGGGCCACAGAGAGGGCCTGAAGGTCTCCTACTCTCCGCAGAGAGGTGATAGCCAACAGAAAAGAGTTTTTAAGTGTGAGATGTCTGTCCGAGATATCTTGAATAGGTTCAAATGGGGGTTTGCACATTGCCTCTAACGCCACAACCAAGTTCCACGGGGGAATACGGGACCGTACTGGAGGTTTCAGCCTCAGCGCACCGTGGAGGAAACGTGTAACTAGGGGGTGTCTTCCCAAAGACTGGCCATCGAGAAGGGTGTGGTAGGCCGCAATAGCCGCCACGTAGACCTTCAACGTGGAGTGGGTCAACCCTGCAGAGAGCCTAGCCTGTAGAAACTCCAGAACTGTACCAACCGGGCAGTTTGCTGGGTCTAACTGGCGGTCTCTGCACCATGAGGTGAAGAGTTTCCACCTCAGGGCATACAGTTTCCTCGTTGAGGGAGCTCTGGATTGGAGAAGGGTCTCAACAACCTCGGTTGAGAGACCGGCTGCTAACAGTTGTGCCCCCTCAGGGGCCACACCCACAGCTTCCACAACTCCGGGCGAGGGTGAATTATCGTACCCTGTACGCCAGAACTCCCGGGAGCAGAGCAATAGGGGGAAATGCGTACAGACAAAGCCTCGGCCAGGTCTGTACCATAGCGTCCAGTCCCAGAGGAGCTGGATGAACTAGAGAGAACCAAAGGGGGCATTGTGACGTCTCTTGAGATGCAAATAGGTCTACTTGAGCCCTGCCAAATACTCTCCATATCTGCTTCACTACTTCTGGGTGAAGTCTCCATTCCCCGGGCCTCGGCCCCTGCCTCGACAGTATGTCTGCTCCCATATTTTGTTTCCCAGGAATATATACTGCTCTTAATGAAAGGACTTTGCTCTGGGACCACACCAGGATCTGGTGCGCCAGCTTGTACAAAGGGCGCGAACGCAGACCTCCCTGGTGGTTGATGTAAGAGACAACCGATGTGTTGTCGATGCACACCAACACATGGTGACCCCTTAGGTCTGGGAGGACCTATTGTGCTTCAGTGCACTGCTAGCATTTCTAGACAATTGATATGCCACGTTAGATGGCGATCGCTCCACAGACCATGGGCAGGGTGGCCACTCATGACTGCACCCCAGCCAGTGAGGGATGCATCCGTCGCTAGTGTTACACGGCGACAAGGAGCTCCCAACACCGGGCCCTGTTTCAAGAACCAAGGTTTCTTCCACATGTCTAAGGCACGGAGGCAGCGTCGCGTGACCTTGATAGTGCAAAGTAGATTGCCCCTCGGGGAAAATCCCTTGGTCTTGAGCCACCACTGTAGGGGTCTCATGTACAGCAAAAAGGTACAAGCCAAGAGGTATCACGTTGGACAAAGCTGCCATCAGACCCAACAATCTCTGAAATTGTTTGACAGTGAGTGACTGGCCTTCTTTGACTCTCTCCACTGAGATGCGGATCGACTCGATACGAGCAGGGGACAATCGTGCCTGCATCGCGATTGAATCCCATACTACGCCTAGATAGGTGGTTCTCTGAACCGGAGAAAGCACACTCTTCTTGGCGTTCAGTCTCAAACCCAGCTCCCCCATATGTGCGAGGATGACATCTCGATGCCGAACCGCAACCTGCTCTGACTGAGCTAAGATCAACCTATCGTCGATATAGTTGAGAATGCGGATGCCCTGAATGCGCAGGGGGACCAGAGCCGCGTCTAAACATTTTGTGAACATGCGGGGTGAGAGTGCAAGGCCAAAGGAAAGTACTCGATATTGGTAAGCTTCACCCCCGAAAGCGAACCTCAGAAACTTCCTGTGTTGTGGAAGGATGGATATGTGGAAATATGCGCCTTTGAGATCTATTGTGACAAACCAGTCCTCGGACCTGATCTGAGCTACAACATGCTTGATTGTGAGCATTCTAAATGTTAGTCTCATAACTGAAAAATTTAAGACCCTCAAGTCTATAATCGGATGCAGCCCCCCATCCTTCTTTGGAACTATGAAATACCGGCTGTAAAATCCGGACTCCCTGTCCTGAGGAGGGACCACCTCGATGGCCTCCTTCTCTAATAGGGTTTTCACTTCTTGTTCCATAACCAGACCCTGCCTGAGGCCGACTATCGTCTGAACGACCCCGTTGAATACTGGCGGCACGGAGCCGAACTGAATACGGTAGCCTTTTTCTACTGTGTGCAGGACCCATCGAGATACATTTGGCAGTAGTTTCCACGCTGCTAAATAATCTACTAAGGGAATCAGTCTCTCGAGACTGATCTCTGGTGTAAGAGGCCCCCGCAGGGGTGGCGAGCATCTCAGCCCCGCTACGCACACGGGCGGAAGATACTGAGGAGAGTGATGCTCGCTGGGACCTGCTGCGCCCTGGAACACTGACAGGGTTGGCAGACCGGCCCTCAGAGGGCGCTGAGGTGAGACGGGCACCGTGTACTGCAGTGTGTACCGCTCTACCCCAGCAGAGGCTGCCCTCTGAAACCCTGGGCTCTTGGCGTCAGGGTTTCTTGGCCGAAGACTTCTTAGCTTCGATAACTGCCCTAAGATCTTGTTTGGGCTGGGAAGTCCTCAGGCCGAGAGCGTCTTTGGGCCTCGCGGTACGAGGAGCTAGGGTGCGGCTGGGGCAGAGGGAGGAACTTATGGAATGCCGCCGCTTGTTTGCAGGCCTCCTGAAACCTGTCTACGACAGAATTGACTGCGTCGCTGAACAGGCCAGTCGGCTGAATCGGGGCGTCCATGAGGCAGACCCTGTCCCGCTCTTTCATGTCAGACAGGGTCAGCAATAAGTGCCTCTCCGCGGACACCATAGCTGCCAATGGACCGCCCAATCGCTCGAGCGGTCTCCTTGGTGGCGCGGAGGGAGAGATCAGCGGTCCTCCTTAGCTCTGATATATCGTGGGACTTGATCTCCTCTCCCTCATCTAGCTCCTTCAGCAGGTCGGCTTGGTACGTCTGTAACACCGGCCTTTAGAGACGATGCCACGCCAGGGGACAGATAGCTCGCGAGCGTCTGTTCCACCCGGGGCATCGCTCTATAACCGTGCTCTCCCATCCCCACTACGTTTCCATAGTAGTCTGACAAGGGGATGTAGAGGCGGGCCGAAAATGGACGTTTCCACAACCTGGTGATCTCCTCGTGCAGGTCGGGAAAGAATGGCAGGCCTCGGCTGGGAGGTGGCTGACTCGCGCGCAGGAAGCATTCATCGAGCTTGCTTCTCTGCGGTTCAGTTGTTTTCTCGGCAGGCCAATCGATGCTTAATTTGGCCACCGCACGAGTAACCACCTCCAAGAGCTCCTCATACTGCGGCGTGTGGGGTGGTGAATCCCTGTCGATCGACTCCGCATCAACCTCCTCGGAGGAAGAGAGGCGGAGCATCGACCCCTCTCCCTGAGTGGAAGGAACCGCTGAGCGTGCTTCCGACTCTAGGGATTGGGTGCCGGATCTGGCAGAAGTGGAAGGAGATAGGGACTGGCCCATCTCCATTCCCTCCACCAGATCCACTTGTGAACCCCACGAGTGCAGCCGCCGTTCTGCCTCAGCAGAATCGGGACCATCACCGCGGGGAACGCTGGCGAAGGCCCCCTCCTCGAAGAGGGCCCTCCGGGAACGAAGTAGCCGCACCGAAATACGTTCACAGTGCGGGCAGTCGGCAATCGCCATTAGTGTGTTTGACTTTCGCCTTGCTCTTTGGCATGTCTAGGAGCTCTAAACTGGACAAACAACAGTAAATAAGACAAACAAGACAAACAGTTTGACATTCACACACAGAGCGCTTGCTGAAAGACGTGAAGCTGACGCCAGCTGAGTGGCACGTGCTTTTATAGCTTCCTGGTCGCTTACGTCACTCCGCCGGTGACGTCACGCTCTTCCATTGGTCTGATTTCACACGATATTCAGAGTCGTTCATGCTGGGCGCGTTCCCCAAAGCACATTGACGCAGCTCGAGTTCCTGAAGAGGAACCTGTTATATGGTATAACCATCAAGTAAAAAGTAAATACATATTTCTCACATCTTGAATGTGAGTGTACATTCATTTTAATTTTGAAGTTTTAAAATATGTTTTCAAGGTAAAAAGTATATTATTTTAAAATGTCAAGACTAGTTCGTTCTCAAATATTAAGTTTTTAGACAGTTGCACCACATGATATTTTTATGACCTATTTTGTTTAATGATTGTCTCTATTTACTCTCTATTTATTTATGTCTAGAAACAATTGAGATAAAACAGAGACACTATTAGTAACCCTTTTCCAATGTATGTCTGGTTGCCTATTCTACCATCTTACTGGCATCTGTCTCACAGGTTTCACTTACTCTGTGGTTCATCTTCCCTGCATTGCTGTGGAATGTATATTAAGTACACACTGTAAATTGGGCTCAAAGCCTCATCAGATGCATGTCTTCCTCTTTAGGCTTCCACTGATCTTCCACTAAGACACAGAGCATTTGAAGATACTCATTGCAAACTATAGTCTCTCTTCAGTGTTTGTATTGACAGTACACTCATTTACCTATCGGTAAGCCCCTCCCCTTGAACGCAGATGAGCCAATGGTAGTCGAGTATCAGTTGCACGAAGAGCGGAACACAGACATCTGTAGGTTTCAGTGCCATAGAGAAACAAACGTTGGAAGAGCCAAAGCTTGCATCGTTTTATGGGGTTTATGCTTCAAAATGGAGAAACGATATGTCTGGGGTACTTGTAACAGTGATTCTAGGTATCCTGAGAGGATAGGCAATGGAATTTATTTTATTCTATTTCCTAAACCCGAAACAAAACAGAGCAAAATGCCCCAAAGCATTCACCCCCAATCCCAATGAAGACAAATACGTTTTTCTTCTGCCTGTCATGCTCTCATTAAGTTACAGTATTCATCCTTAAGTAGAACGTTAATGTCATCTTGTACTTTAGCATGGTATCTCTGTCTAAAAGTAAAACCCTCGCCTCCAAATTAATATCCACAATATTTATTTTGAAATATTAAATATATCCTGCCAAGGCACATTTAAGTCCAACTTGAATGGCGGTCCTCCTGTGTCCAAAATGTATCACAAAGATGGGACAAGGTTTTCACACTGACAGCTGCCATTGTAAGACATTTACCATCTCTGTTTGTTTGTCTGAGTTCACAACAGTAACTAAGGTGGGCGGGGCTTCCCAATAGGTCAGTTACGCTATCTATATGAGATTTGTTTGAATGATAATTGATCTGTCTCTTCTGATGTTTGGCCAAATCACCTGAGATTGGTGTTACTGTATTAAATTGGAATTTAATAAGAAGGCATTCTCAATTAAATTCTTAATGGAACACAACCCTATAGGGCAAATGGCTTGCCTGATTTTACATGGATAAGAACAAGTCTTTGAGGGATAGATATACAGTCTGTTCAATAGCTTATACTGTTGTTTTTTTTGTGTGTTTATCGTTTAGCCAATGAAGCATTTTAAATATTCCTTCCCAATTAATTTCCAGTGGGCAAAATACTGACATGAATATTAGATTAGATCTTATTGTTATTGTCCATACAGTCCAAGTCAATGGGGATCCCAGTTACTTTCAACCAATCTTCAAAATACCTTATTTTGTGTTTAAATGAAAGAACATAATAGACATTTGGAATGACATGTAGGTAAGTAAATTATTTTCAGCACCCAGTTTCTGGGTGATCTGTCCCTTAAATACTCTACATCAATGGCTCATTTCTACTGACCGGTAGGGTTCGGTACAGTACAGTACGCAATTAGTTGCGTTTCCACTGTCAGAAGCTGTGAATGCTACCATATCATATCACTTTTTTGGTACTCTTCTGTTGGGATCCCTAGCACAGCAAAGGGGACCAAAAGGGTGGAGCTAAACGGAATGTTGATTGATTGACTTAGAATCTTTAATTTTGTGTGATACAAGGGGATAGAGCTTCTGCTTCACTTGTTCCGCTTTGCTTTCCATGAGTGATGGAATTATTTATCTACATCAGAATGCGCAAACACACACACAAAATATATATATAGATAAATAACTGTGTATTTTATCATTTATAATTTTCACACAGCCAAAAGCCATTTGTCAATGTGCATTCTTGTCTGTTCTTTTGGTCTTATGAAACGTCATTGCCCAAAAATGTGGGTAATTTTTGAAATATAACTGTTATTGTGACATGAAATCTAATCTTAAGAGTTTTTCAGGCAAGAATGTAATTGTTTAAAAATCAATTTGTTGTTTATTAATAAATATACCGTCTATTTGAAAATTTGCTATTCCAATTTCGGAGCTCCAGGCGATCACTGGGCACTCAGTGCTCATGTATCCACCGAGACCAGCCTAAGCTCGGCCAGTCCTTCTGACATTTGCCTCTGGCTCTGATATCTCTGTAGTGATTAAACATGAGATACAATTTGTTTTGGGTTGGCTAAATTTAACAGGCATACGTGCTCTCATGCATCTATTATTTGTTCCTGGTCATATTATTTTAACTGAGCTCAAGGTTATGTTTAACTTTATATATTTATATTAAATTTTTAATTTACCATTGTAGATCACTGTAGCATATGTTTGACAGAACTGTTTGCTTTTGTCCTTATCTCCTCTTTTTTAAAGCCTCTTATACTATGTACTGATAATTGTATAATGGCTAGTATTGCTCATTTAAACTTACATTTAACAAAAAGGGGCAAAGTTGTGCTTATTGTTCATCTTTGATCGCTACTTTCCGTCATACACCACGCCTACCAAGTAAGGGTATTACTGGCAGTGGAAATGCAAGCCTGATCAGAGATATCCGTATCCCGATTCGTACTGTACTGAACTGAACTGTACTGTACCGCACTGCTCAGTGGAAACGAGCCATAATATATCCCTTACCACAGTTTTTTTTTCATTCATCACAAAGGAAATATGGTGTCTACCTACAAACCAAATGTAAAAAAGTCTGTAAAGCAATACTAGCATCTGCAATCTTGTTGGTAATACATGATTGGCACACAGGGCTATATCTTTCCAAGAGCCCTGATCTCTTGTGGAAAAAACATGGTAGCCTATCCATGCAGACACATCTGACTGTGTAATGTATTGACAGTTGAGCAGTCTACATTAAGTGCATACATTGAAAACACAAGTATGTCATGGCAGGTTTTTTTTTTTTTTAGGAGGAAGATCAATATAAGGTTAAATGACGGCCCCTCTTTGACACTACAGGCCCAGCGAGAGCAAGAAGGAGTCCCTCTTCCAAATCTCCCCCTTCTTCTTTCTTTCCCTTCTGCTTCTGCAGCCATCACACATATTTAGCTTAGGTAGCCTGGGAAAAAGAGCCCCAAACCCCGATCAATAACTTTGGTCTTGTCTGCCTAATTGTGCATTGGTTGACATTGGCACCCGGCTATATGTAAGTGCATGTTCCTGGAGAGATACACTCTTCCCTTTCCTCTCTCTCTCTCTCTGCCTCCCTCTCTTTACTCTCAAAAACGCCTCACGCCCTCCGTTCCTTCCTCTTCACCATGTTTGGGATGGGAAACCCGGACCGCAGTTGTCACGTCAGGACACGAGCATCCAAAGGCTCCAGCAAGACCTACTCCTCTCTCATCAGGCCCGTGACACCCAGAGCGCTCAGGTAAATAAGCTCCGCTAATGACCATTAGGCAGATAAGACTCACTCTCTCGCGTGCCTGTTATGCAGATCCGCGACAGGAAATTCCCTTTTTTTTCTTTTCTTCTTCTTCTCTACTCCCACACACCCCTGCGTCGATGATTACCATCCCTTCAAGTCTTAAGTGTGCAGTGTTTGCATAGCGCTCTGATTATTCTCATGGCACCCTGCATGAATAAACAAATGCATGAGGGCGCATATCACGCAATCACCAATGCGTATGGCTACATGTTCTTTGTGTATGGGAAAATAATTTGGGTTTGTTTTAGCGGGTCGATAACATCCGAAATACGTGTTGATTATGGGAGCGCTATTTGCATTTCATTTAACATCAAGCGGTATAGGAACACTGCTCCTCTCTCTGGATTCAAATGCGATATTGATTAGTCTGTCTCGGGAGCTCAAATCAAAACAATGATGTCGGTCCTGAGCGCCACATACATTTTAACCTTAGTTTTTACATATAAACAAACAATGATGATCACTTATCAGATGTGTGATCCGTTTTCCAGCCCTTCGTTTGCCATAAGAAGAATGTTGTTATTCCTTTCAGCTTTTTTCCCGTTGTAGTGTGCTAATGTCATGATTTAAATGAAGTATTGATCAGTTTAGGAGGGGAGAATGGAGAGAGAGTGCAATTGTAAGGCAAAGAAAGAGCAGGGTTATCGGCTTGCATCACACACCGAAAAGCAGAGCAAAAGGATGAGCTGGGTTTTTAGGATTAAAGGGAAACTATTCTCATTCTTCTTTCATCGTTTTAGTCCACAATCTGGCAGGAATTTGAGCGTTCGTTATGCCAACAGATGGATGGGAAGACGAGGGAAGGCTTGAAGTGCTTGTCACCAGACCACAATCAATGGGTAAGGCGAAGGGCGACTGTTTGATTTAGGAGACTTAGGCGAATTTGTGGATTACTCTCGGGCCTCTAATGAGCAAGGTTGTTTAATTGATCATCGGCAGGGAGTGCCCGGGCCTCAATTTTTTGGATATGCGGGTGTCATCGTGCGACGATTTAAAATTCAGAAGAGGATGCTTCTCCTCTGTCCTTTTATTGACTCATATCTCCCCCTCCTCTCCGTTATCTTTAGCAGTTGACCATATTGTGTTAATTGCAATACTAATTATTTATTTTTGATGTGTCGTGGTGGGCCCTGCTTGAATTATTTAAAAAAGCTCAAAAAGAGATTGACATGGTGCAATAGTCAGTAAAGATCCGTCTGCAGAAGAAGCTCTTCCTTTCGAACAATGAGCTGTGATTTCGCATTTGGTTAAGAAGCATTGATTTTTGTTTCGGCATTCAGTGCAGGGCTGCCCTAGCCTGTCTAGAGTGCCTGGGTGTATGTGAAGGGTCCTAGAATTGCTCGGAGTGGATGATGGGGCTGCTATGAAGGCCAGATGAATGGCAGTTACTCTTCGCTGGAGCTCTAGTCATGGCGGGTTATGCGAAACATGCAGGCGAGCGGAGAAAGAGGCTCTTTGTAGTGGATTGATTTTCTCTTTCTCTGCGCCCTGCCCTCAATTGTGGTTGGATAGCTGTACGTCCAAGAGCAGAGACTGTAGGATCTGCAGAGAGAACTGCAAGAAAGCCAGCAGGAGCTCCAGAGGGGAAACGACCGCAACCAGCAGCTTCTCAGGAAGCTGCAAGATGCCAGGAAGCAAGATCAAGAGCTACAGGCTCAGGTAAAAGCTTCACATACAGGCCCAGGCTATTTGGGCCCATACACTCTCTCTCTTTTTCTCGCTACCTCAATCTTAGTGCTTTTATTCTGGGCTCTTCTTTGTGAAATACTTTGATCTCAGACCATGACATGTGCAGTAATTTATGCATTTTTCTCTTTTTCTTAGAAGGGTAATTTCATATAAGAATAAAGGCTGTAATTATAAAGAATTGGCTTGTGCTGTTACACACCAAGTTTACTAAAAGAAAATGTTAGTTGGGGATGATTTGAGAGGCTTTGAGGGTATAAAAAACATACAATGATTTAAATCCAAGCTACTATTTGTAGTTTGTAGCTTGAGTTGTTTTTTTACATTACGATATGCCGCTTACTGTAAACTCAGTGACTTGTGAGCACCAGCTGCTACATTGATATGCGGATGGATGTTTTAGCTCACACAATATAGTGAAATTCTTAATATATAGTTCATTAGAAGTGTGAAATCTGTTTTGAGTTTACTTTGAGACAGGTGTTCCCCCCTTCCCTTGTCGAGGTGAGGAGGGTCCCAGAACTTTCCATGCCAGATGCCAGGGAACATGATTCCAAAGAAGGCATTTACTCTAGAAAGACAAATGCAAATAGATACTTAAAACACGGGACAAAACCCTACTAAAGTATCTCTTTCAAAGAAAGTTCCGGAGACTTTATGTTATGTTTCTGAAGTTATGTTTCTGTTATGTACCAACCCTATTTCTCTAATTCCTCAGGATAAATAATAACAGGAAAGATATATAACCATTTTATCTTATGATGAATTGATGAGAAATATTTGACTTTACATTGATGTTTCTGGTTTTTAAAACTTTGGTTTCTTTGCAAATCTGAGCACAGTATGAGACATTTTGGACATCTCTTGAAAAGAGATTCTTTTTTGGCTGTAAAGTGTAAAATACATAATTGAAATGAATCTAAACAAACAGTTTGTGCCTAAACAGTATTAGGCAAGGAGCTGCAAGCTAGTGTTTACTGCAGTGATACTCTGAGCCCTCCCCTCCTGGATGGGACTGCTGACCAATCAGAGCTCAGGCCAGGGCTATCCGTCATCAGTGGCTGTGTCACCTGTCGCTAGGCGTCATGGCAGACTTGTTGTGGGAGCTCAACACTGAATGCTCAGAAAACAATCTCACAGTGCCTATGTTTACTAACACTTTCACATTTAAGTTCATGGCACTTTTACGCTCCAGCAGCAGTTTATTTGTTAACATAAGGAGCACCTTTATCATGTCAGTGTTCACTGCTTTATCTTTTAAATTGGTCATATGATGCGAATTTAAATTTTTCCTTTGGTATGTATTGGTGCATGAAGAATATCTATAAAGTTGCAAAGATTAGTCTCAAATCCACAGAGATATTCTATATGAAAGTTAATACTCTGCCACGCCCCCCTAAAATGGCTCATTCAAACAGGCCCCCACGTCCACATCACTATGTGGAAATATTTCCGGAATGCCATCCAAATATCCACACAAAGAAAGAAGGCGTGGGCTCAGTAACTGCAGTAAGTGTTGAAGCAGCCATGCCAAGGAGATGTTGTGTGTATCTAGGTGAAAGCAAAAGAACTTTATGTGGCCTCCTGAAAGTAGATGCATTTATGAATCTATAAGATTACTTACGACAGAACAGCAACACATTTTATTGAGGGCATTCTGACTTTGCTACAACAATCTGGCTGCTGAGCTACTGTAAGTATGTTTTGTTATTAGTTTAAGTATTTGCTATTGCATATTCAAATGCAGAGTATTGCACGTGTGTGTGTGAGAGAGAGAGAGAGAGAGAGAGAGAGAGAGAAAGAGAGAGACGGTCACACAGTGGAGTTAGCTGTCTTAACCATCCGTGGAAATGGTTAAGACAGCAAACATATACTGCAAACATATACAAGCTTCATCACTGTGTCTGTCACGCGACTTTGTTCCTCTTTCCTGTTTGAACTGATGGTAAAACTAAGGATATTATTAAATGTCTTTACACTTATTTTGAAAGATGAAGCTCGCTATTATGAAAAGGGCCATTACATTTCCTACTAGCGCTTGTGGTGTTCGGCCAATCACAATGCACTGGGTCAGTTGGCCAATCAGAGCAGACTGTGCTTGCTGGAAGGAGGGACTTTGTAGAAATTGACACGTTTGAGAGAGGTGGGGCATAGAGGACCTACAATAATGGAAAGGCATTTCAAGAAAGGCATCAAGGCACATTCGAATCGAAAATTAGCATCACTTCTTGCCTCTTTAGATACTTTCATCTGATAGATATACAGTATCCTTCGCTGCCTTTGATATCCCACAATCATGTGAGTGAAGTGACATTCAGCCAAGTATGGTGACCCATACTCAGAATTTGTGCTCTGCATTTAACCCATCCGAAATGCACACACACAGAGCAGTGAACACACACACACACACACACACACACACACACACTGTGAGCACACACCCGGAGCAGTGGGCAGCCATTAATGCTGCGGCGCCCGGGGAGCAGTTGGGGGTTCGATGCCTTGCTCAAGGGCACCTAAGTCGTGGTATTGAAGGTGGAGAGAGAGCTGTTCGTGCACTACCCCCACCCACAATTCCATCCGGCCCGAGACTAGAACTCACAACCCTTCGATTGGGAGTCCAACCCTCTAACCATTAGGCCACGACTTCCCCCAGATGAGCTGTCTAATAATTTACATTGTGCATTCCATTCCGTGATGGTTGAGCTGAAAATATCAAGATGGTGTTCCAAAGTTACATTTGGTGGAAAGTTTGTATGTGTCTGACAGACTTTTTGCACTTTTGATGTAATTTCTAGTTAGAAATCAGTATTATAGTAATTAAATATTCACTTACATATCACCAAAGCGCATTCTAGTTTGTTGTAGAGCATTAAATTGTTATGTTGCCTCTGAAGCATATCAAAGCATATCAGTTTTTTTGAGGTGTGCAAACACTGCCTGTAAAGTAATTGCCTGATAAGGCAGCGAGACAGCAAGTCAGCTATCTAGGTTTTTGGATGCAGCCATATTTAATTGTTAAATGTGCATTAAGTATTTTTTTACTCATCATTTGCTGATTGACATAATAGTGCTGTTGCACTTTATACTGACACCTATTGGTGTGGATGTCAGTTTTTGGTTAACAATGCTGTTTTACATAAATATATTAACGGACATAGCTGATTCATTTATTCTGCTATTTATGTCTGTAATAATATTACTATTTTATAGCAATATTTATTTCAGTCATTTTAGTTCATCAAGTTAAACTAAATGAAAATGAGATTTTTTTTTTTTTTTTTCCATGGCAACTATAGGTAATGTTTACTTTATTTCAAGTAAGGTTTTTTTTTTTTTTTTTTTGGAATGGAGATAAAAAAAGACTTGTGTAAGAAAAGAAAAGTGTAAAATAACTTGAATTTATTGTAATCAGTTTGAATTATTTACAAAGAAAAATGCATTTTAAATTATGCACACATTCTTTCTTAATCACATGCCTAATATAGCAAAAAATAGTTGTATTTATTTTTCTTGTCTCGTATCCAGTGGAATTGTCCACTTCAGAATGTTGATGAAGTAAAAAAAATCTCAAAGCATTTATCAATAATAATAAATTATTTGATTCAGCATTGTCCCATTTCAAATATGAGATCACCTGAACATGATGTTAATACCAAGTGTAAATTAAGCCATTTTTATTTATTTATTCATATTTATTGCTTTAGCTGTGATAAAATAATGTGTATACTAAAGGAAATCTATATAAAGTGTGTCTGCTCTCTTGTAGCTCTTGGAGGTGAAAGGGAATCTGGTGAATGAAGCTCTTCTGGAAATCAAATGACACCAGGCCACTGAGCTACAACTGCCGATGCTAAATTTATTATCAATAAATTGATTCGTATTGTCAAATTCTATTGGGTGCTTGAAAAATGACGTGCTAAGCCAATAATTTTAGTCTGACATAAGTCATGAAAATTGGTGCTGCACTTGCATGACGAGTAAATAGCTTGGAATGTTACTAAGATGGTCACAAAATGAACTTGAAGGCCACCTTGCTTGAAGGAACTTGGTACCAAGTTGTTTCTTTAATTTAGTTTGTTACCATGAGCATAACATAAAATTAGTCCTGTTCCATATGAAATACTGGTATTGATATTGGGTGCAATATTTCTTGTATCTTTCATATAGTCCAAGATCTTTTTAACTTGTTTGTGTAGTTATGTTGTGTGTATGTGTTTGCGTTCTCTTTCCCTCATTAACCTGTATGGGCGTTGATCTGAGCTCTAGCAGATGTCTCTCTCTAGGGGGCTGGGTTTTATATTGGAGTTATACATAGCCATGGCTGGGGGGCTGCTGAGAAAAGGTCAGGCCTTAGTGAGCAAGTCTGATTATAGCTGGGAAATAGGTGCTCCACAGGGCTGATTGCAAGGAGGTCACCTCCACCAATGGTCAGATTGAATGAGTGAATGTGTTTCCTTTTATTGCATTATGTATTTTTATTTTTTTATTTTTTTTTATGTCTTGAAAAACTGCAGAGTGTAGTTCAGTTTGGTCCATGGCTATGCAATAGAGCAAAAAGGCACAAGAAGCCATGAAGAAACTGGAAGATGAGCTGTCTGTTGTCCAAGTTCAGCTGAGCAGGTGCCAAGAATGGAATCAGGTTGCCAAAAACACAGTGGGATTGGATATTTCACAATATATACTTGATTTAATACTTGAAGGGGAATAATATTTATATATACACACACACACACGTAATAATATATGTAATAATTTACAAATGAAATACAATAAAACTGGAAATACTAAAACTAAATAAACTGAATAAAATAAAATAAATATATAAAATAATGATAATAATGGAAAAGACAAACGCATAATCCAACATTACTAAAACTTTAACCAAAATTAAAGTAAACTCACAATACTAACAGAAACTAATAATATATCAGTGATGCTAAAATAATATTGATACCATGGTGCGGTGATGCTATCGGCTGCTGGTAATACCATGAAACTATTGATGAATATTCATACACCACAGTAGCTATATAGTATTCCAAGGTACTTTAGTGAATACCATTTATTGCCATCAGATACTGTCCAAGGAATCATTGTCATTCTCTAGTACTAGTAAGTTATATGTCATTGTGGTCACTGGCCCTGGCCCACTGAGGTGAGCTCCGCTGCAGAGCTTCCCGACAGTCAAAGCAACATTATGTCACGAAAGTGATGAAGACCGTGAGGGTTTAGGGAGTGATGTGGGACAGGCCCTCTGTCACTGATTGACCATCTGCTGCTTGTTCATAGTCTCTGTAATGCCACTTGGTCTGGGAGTCATTACCACAGTTATTCTGTTTATCCAGTTGACCCTTAAAATTGTACTGAGCTGTCTTAAGCAATTTTACAGAGTTAAGATTTTTGGGATAGTTTTCACAATGAACAAGCATTATACTGGCAGATGTTTAGGATAGAAACTATTACCCTGATGTCTTTCTCTCAACTAACAAACTTTTTTTTTTTCATTACACAGAGTACTGTCTGTTTTGTTTTTTTATTCATGCCACATTGACAATTTGTTATTTATTTAACTTTTTCTTGGTCAGAATTACCCCTTTTTATTTCTCTCAATTAAGAAACTTTTTTCCCTTTATTTGCAAAGCTTAAACATAGAATTTATCAGCATTGCTTGCAAAGCCTCACCTAGAATCAGACTTATAATTTATACACATGGACGTCATATTGTTTCAGGTTTAGCTCACCCTGAAATGAAAAGGCATTCATGTTGTTCCAAACCAAAATGACTTACTTTCTTTAGGATTATTTTAATCATTATTTTTTATACTATGAAATCAGACTTTTCCCTTGGATTGTCAAGCACAAAAAAATGTCTGAAAGGTATCATAGAAGTCGTCCATATTTCGTCTTTCAGTGAATAGCAAAATCATATGACGTCATTTATAGCATACAAGTCACATGGACTACTTTATTGTACTTTTTGTCCTTTTTAGAAAAAACATAAGTCACAGTTTATAACAACATGAGGGTGAGTAAATAATCATATTTGTCTGAACTATTGCTTTTAAAGTCATTATTTCTCCACTGCACAGCTGGACAGATGTGCCTTTTCAAATCTTAATATCTGAGGTTAAAATAAGCCCCCGGCCGGCACAAGCCCATCTACCCACAGATCACACACTTCCACACTATGAACAGCCATGATTTTCACACAGAAATGAAGCTGTGTTCATGATTGAAACTGTGGCAGCTTTATTACTCACCGGTGGTTCTGTGAGTGTGTACGTGTCTGTCTTGTGTTTTAATGACGCATACATCCTTTATGTGCAGCCTGCACTTAATCCCAGTACTGCTGACAGCAGATGTGATGAGAGCAGAGCAGCGGAACCCGACACACACACCTCCGCTTCTCATTATGACAGAACAGTGCAGCCATTTTCTCACTGCTCTGTTTGTTCTGAGCTACCATCTTTGCTCTTTTTATTGTCTCCTTCTCAAAATTTGTGTGTTTGATGGTAAACATTTGTGATGTGAATTTCATGATCTTTGTGCATGTGTGTTCACGTTCCCGAGCGGGCCGCTGCCGTCCAGGAGGACATTCCCGAGTGGGCCGCTGCCGTCCAGGAAGTCGTCCCCGAGCGGGCCGCTACCATCCAGGAGGACGTTCTCGAGCGGACCGCTGCCGTCCCCGAGGCGGTGCCCGAGGTGGTGCCCGATGCCGAGGCGGTGCTCGATGTTGTTCAGGAGGCCGAGGCGGTGCCCGAAGGGGTGCCCGAGGCCGAGGCGATGCTCGATGCTGTTCTGGAGGACGAGGCGGTGCTCGATACTGTTCCAGAGGTCAAGGTGGTGCCCGAGGCTGTTTTGGAGGCCGAGACGGTCCCCGAGGCTGTTCTGGAGGCCGAGACGGTGACCAATGCTGTTCCAGAGGCCGAGACGGTGACCAATGCTGTTCCAGAGACGAAGGTGCTGCCCGATGCCGAGGCGGTGCCCGATGCTGTTCCTGAGATCGAGGCGGTGCCCGTTGCTATTCCGGAGGCCGAGGTGGTGCCTGAAGCCAAGGCACCTCAGGTCTTCACAGACAGTCCAGAGTCTATTCAGATTCCCGTGGACTCTCCGGAGTCGAGTCAGGTTACGGTGGACTCTCCGGAGTCGAGTAAGTTTCCGGTGGACTCTCCGGAGTCGAGTCATGTTCCCGTGGACTCTCCGGAGTCGAGTCAGGTTACGGTGGACTCTCCGGAGTCGAGTCAGGAGTACGATGATCCTCCAGAGCCAGGGCCAGTCACCGATGACCCTCCAGTGTCAGGGCCAGTCACCGATGACCTTCCAGAGTCAGGGCTAGTCACCGGGGACCTTCCAGAAACAGGTCAAGTCACTGGGTGGTCTACTGCTCCGCCCTGGGGGACTCCGGCCTCAACCACATGGGCGGGCCTGTCTTCTGCTCCGCCCTGTTGGACTCCGGCATCAACCACAGGGGCATGGTGGTCATCGGCTTCGCCCTAGTGGACTCTGGCGGTAACCACAAGGACGTGGTGGTCTTCTGCGCCTCCCTGGGGGGCTTCCGCCCTGACCACAAGGACGTGGTGGTCATCCGCTCCGCCCTGGGGGACTCCGACATTGACCACAAGGACGTGGTGGTCATCCGCTCTGCCCTGGGGTACTCTGGCAGCGACCACGAGGACGTGGTGTTCTTCTGCTCTGCCCTGGAGGGCTCTGGCCTTGACCACAAGGCTGTGGTGGTCTTCCGCTCCGCCCTGGAGGGCTCTGGCTTTGACCACAAGGCCGTGGTGGTCTTCCGCTCCGCCCTGGAGGGCTATGGCCTTGACCACAAGGCCGTGGTGGTCTTCCGCTCCGCCCTGGAGGGCTCTGGCTTTGACCACAAGGCCGTGGTGGTCTTCCGCTCCACCCTGGAGGGCTCTGACTTTGACCACAAGGCCGTGGTGGTCTTCCGCTCCGCCCTGGAGGGCTCTGGCCTTGACTACACGGCTGTGGTGGTCCTCTGCTCCGCCCTGGTGGGCGCCTCAACATGCCCTTTATAGACTTCTGTTTTGTGTATTTGAGTTCTGTTATGTTTCTGTCTGTTCCCCTTAGTTCCCCTTAGTTTGTCTCCCCCTGAACCTCCTCCGGTCCTCCTCCCTCCTGGTCCTTTTTTTTGTTCTGTTTGGGGTGTCTGAGGAGCATCTGGTAGCTGCTCCTTAGAGGCGGGGTTATGTCACAGTGTGTCTGGTCTGTGTATCACTGGGTGTCCACTAGAGGTCTCACTTCCCCTTATCGTCACTGTTCATCGTTTTCAGCTGTTTCCACTTTCATCATTTGTACATGTCTTTAAATACCTGAGTTGTTTCTGTCTTTGTTACGGAGTCCTTGTTTGATGTCAGAGCGTTTCATGTCCGTCTACTCTTGCATTGTCTTGCCTTGCTTTGCCTTGCTTTGCCTTGCTTTGCCTTGCTTTGCCTTGCTTTGCCTTGCCCTGCCTTGCCCTGTGTTCGTGTCCTGTTAATGTTTTGTTTGGATATTCTGGTTTTGACCCTGCTTTGCTTGACTACCCGTTTGGATTACCCTTATTAAATACTTCACACCTGCATTTTGTTCTCTCGCCTCATTCCTGTAATGCCGAACGTGAAAGTGTGCATGTGAAAACAATATCACAAATTCTCCACAAATGTGGCTTGTATGGGAGGGTTTTAAGAAAAAAGCCACTCCTCAAGAAAGTCCACATGCAGTTAGATTGAGGTTTGCCAAAACGCACCTTCAGATTCTGAGGCAGATGAAACTAAGACTGAATTATTTGGCCTCAACACCAAACGATATGTGTGGAGGAAATCCAGTACATCTCACCATCCAAACAACAGCGTTCCTACAGTAAAGCATGGAGGTGGTCATATTTTGTTCTTGGGGTGTTTCTCTGAAGCAGTGAATGGATCACTTGTCAGGATATAGAAGGAAATATGGATGGGGTGAAATGCCAGCAAATTTTTTGGAAAATCAGATGACCTCTGCCAGACTGTTGTCAATATGGAAAGAAGGATTACCTTCCAACTTGACAATGTCTCAAAGCACACAGTAAAACTGAACACACATTGATAAAAGGAGAAAAGGTTGAATTGTCATGTCCACTGTCTGATCACCCCATTTTTCGGTGTGTGTGTGTGTGTTTCTGTATATGTCGGCATTTCGTGTGCACATGGTGTTTTGTTTTGGTTTTGATCGTTCGTCTTGCACCTATCTTTGGCGTTCCTCCCTCCCCCTCTTTGGCGTTCCTCCCTCCCCCTCATCATCACAGTTTCTGCTTCTAATTGTTTGACTTCGCTCACCTGAATTCAATTTCTGTTCATCTCTTGCTCTATTTATTCCCGTCTCTCGTGCCTATCGGTGCCAGATCGTTGTTCGTCAATAATCCCCGTGTAGCCACTTTGTCTGATCTTGTCAAGCCTTGTTCTGTCGTGCCACTGTTTGCTGCTATTGGTTTTGTTTTGTTTTTCTATTTTTCCTCCCTTATTTCCTAGACCGGGCACCGGCATTTTTCAGAAGAGTTTTTGTTTGCACTGTCGCTGACTCTCTCGTGGCTTCCTCCCCTCTCCGCTCTCATCGCGGCCGCGCTGTTGGGCGCCGCCGGCCGGGTGTTTTTGCAAGGACATTGAAGTCTCTTATTTTTCTGTTGGACATTTTTCCTAATTTCCCGGTCTGTTTCTGTTCATTGGAGGAAGTTTTTCTTTTGAATTTTTTGAATAAATTGGTCCCGCACTGTAACCTGCATCTGTGTCCAGTTGTGTTCGTGACATGAATGTTCTTGCATGGCCTCGTAAGAGCCCAGACTTAAACTCCAAGTCAAGTTAAGTCAAGTCACCTTTTTTTATATAGCGCTTTAAACAAAATACATTGCGTCAAAGCAACTGAACAACATTCGTTAGGAAAACAGTGTGTCAATAATGCAAAATGATAGTTAAAGGCAGTTCATCATTGAATTCAGTGATGTCATCTCTGTTCAGTTTAAATAGTGGCTGTGCATTTATTTGCAATCAAGTCAATGATATCGCTGTAGATGAAGTGACCCCAACTAAGCAAGCGAGAGGCGACGGCGGCAAGGAACCGAAACTCCATCGGTGACAGAATGGAGAAAAAAAACCTTGGGAGAAACCAGGCTCAGTTGGGGGGCCAGATCTCCTCTGAACAGACAAAACCAGCAGTTACATCCAGGCTGCAGCAAAGTCAGATTGTGCAGAAGAATTGTCTGTTTCCCGTGGCCTTGTCCTGGTGCTCCTCTGAGACAAGGTCTTTTTCAGGGGATCTGTATCTGGGGCTCTAGTTGTCCTGGTCTCCGCTATCTTTCAGGGATGTAGAGATCCTTTCTAGGTGCTGATCCACTATCTGGTCTGGATACATACTGGATCCGGGTGACTGCAGTGACCCTCTGATCTGGATACAGAATGGATCTGGTGGCTACGGTGACCTCGGAATAAGAAAGAAACAGACTAATATTAGCGTAGATGCCATTCTTCTAATGATGTAGCTAGTACATCGGGTGTTATAGGAAGTGTCCCCGGTTCCGGTTTACCTAATTAATGCAGCTTTTAATGGAATTAATGGATTTGGATATTAAAAGCATATTAGTATGTTATTTGTAAGGCAGGTTAAAGAGATGGGTCTTTAATCTAGATTTAAACTGCATGAGTGTGTCTGCCTCCCGAAAAATGTTAGGTAGGTTATTACTTAAACTCCACTGAAAATCTGTGGAATGACTTGAAGACTACAGTCCACAAATGCTCACCATCAAACTTGAACTTAACTTGAGCTATTTGGCAAATAAACTAAAGGCTGTAATTAAAGCAAAAGGTGGTTCAACAAAATACTGACATGGGGGGTAATCTCAACTCAGGTGATTGTTTTTTTTTCTTTTTTTTTTTTCTGATATGTTGGTATTACATCTTCCACTTGGATGTTATACGTTTCACTAAATAAATACAGCCAAATAAAACTAAATGTTTGTCCATCTTCATTTCAGGCCACAAATCAACAAAATGTGACCCACTGTATGTTCCAAATGAGGCAGATGTTAAATCGTCATTCAAGGTGGAAGTACTGTCAGAATCGAACCGGCATTTCCCACATGCGCACCAAGGCTTGAGCGTTAACCATTAAACCATGATTCCAACCATCTTGTGACTCTTAATGGCACTGAAATTCAGTCTCTCACACCTAAATCACAATCTCTAACACATGACGCCATGGCATCTCTTTCTTTCGTTTCACCCCACTCTTAAGTCTTTGATTCTTTACATCTCTCTGGTTGTGTCTCTGTAACCCTCCGTCCTCTTGGGGAAGCAGTGGGGACGGCTGGCCACTTGAGCTCTCATTGAGGTTAATGGTGACTCGGGCTCCAGGTGGGAGTAATCAGCTGTGTGCTGTCCAGAGGGGGTCAGTGGGTACCAGCACTCCCATCTGGAGCCCCCCTCCTTCCTCCAGCAGAGGAGTGTTAGGGCCCGGAGAGTGCCGAATGATTGCTAATAAAACATTTGATTGAGAGAAGAGCGAAGTGCCAACCATAAACAGGCTGGATTCTGCCCTTTAATTTCACCATCTCCAGAGAATTGCTTTCGCTGTGCTGCAGAGCGAGGCTTATACACAAACAGTTAGTTGTCTATCCTAGAACTGAAGATCTAATTTTGTTCACACGAGCGTGTGTGCGTGCGCACATTCGGGTGTTTGTCTATTTTTTTGTGTTCCTGGGGACAAAAACTAAGGGCTTTTCATTTTAAATTCTCACTGCTGTAGATGCTGCCTCAACACTGATAAGAAAAAAACAATCATTTCATACTGCTGAGAAAATTGGCCGTAGTGCGTGCGGCTAAGATGGCAACAGCCTTTCGCAGAACACGTCGAATTCTAATTTGCTTTTTGTGTCAGGTTGAATCGTGTTGCTGAGGTGTGTGTGCATGTACTTGACTGCATGCACACGGTGTATTAATGCCCCGTATGATCTACTAAATGCATTTTTTGCTGCACTTCCAGTATATAATCACCACATTCCCCTATAACATTCACAAAAACAACAACTCAGAATTTCTGAATAAAACACATGCTTGTGTGTGTGTGTGTGTGTGTGTGTGTGTGTGTGTGTGTGTGTGTGTGTGTTTGTGTTGGGCTCAGATGAAAGGTTAATGCAGGAGCATATATCAGACACTAGCGTGCAGTAATAAAGGACAGGCTATATAGCTGCTTCTCTCCTTCTGGGAACAGCACGCATTTTTATAACCTCACTGACAGCAAGATAAAGTGCTCGTCCAATTAGAAAAATATTTGGACGCATACCTTCCTGTGAGAGTCCCTGGCTTTTTTATTCTCAAACCCATTTTATATGGAATCTTGGGTATTTTGGTTGTTTGTTTTTTGCTCCACGAATGCAGCACGTGTGTTTTTGCCCTCACAGCATGTGTGCCATGTTTCTCACTTTAGAGGAGAATGATTGCATGCATCCAGTTTTTGTAAGGGTTATGGTTGTAGACACTTCACACTCACACATGCGCACTGATTAATTCTTCTCCCTCATCCATAGTCTTTCCTCCTTTTTTAAAGAATGGATGTATGCTTTTCTTACAGAGTGCATTAAAATTAAATTCTCTCTTGTTGTGAAAGAGGGGCACGTTAAAAATAATTGGATGAGGGAGAGAACAAAGGACTGCTTCTCCCGTGCGTGGCTGCATGGCCCAGCGAGGCGTTAATGCCGCGCCCGCCGCATTGTTCGGCTGTCTGCAGCCATCTCCCCAGCCAGACACTCAGCGCTGCTCAAGTCACTTTTAATGTCTGATAATCAAGGTGAATTTTCAAAAAGCTGCCATTTTCAAATGGTGGTGTATATATTATGTGGAGATGGGGATATTGAGGGATGGGAGGGGGCCGGCGGTGGGCGGCAGGGCCATGCACAGTGAAAGAGAGACACCTACTGGTTGTGGGTGGAACTGCCGGGGCACTGTGCACAGGGGGGTTGACAGTTGCATGACGGATGTGTGATTGGCTTGCATGTTAATCGTGTAGCTTACGTAAATACGATGGCGAACATGGCACTTAGAGAATCGCGGTTTCTTTATTAACCATATTATTTGTAGTACAGGTCACTGAAAGACAGAATGTATGAATATAAATAAAACCCAATATTGTGCTTTAAAAAAATTAAATAAAATTGTTTACATTACTTAATTCATTAATGCATTCTCAATCAGGTAGAAATATTCAATTCATGCAATTTGTTAAATGTGTATTCATATATGCAGAAATCACTTTCTATTTATAAATCTGTAAAATAATCACTGTTTGTTGTTAGTTCACACCTAATGTGTTATCTATGTTAATTAACCTTATTCTAAAGTGTTTAAGTGTTTAGTGTTTGTTTTGTGCTTGGCTAGACTAATTTGTGCTTCCTTAATGGTTTACACCTTTATTTGTCACTGACATGTGTCAGGCTCTTCCATGAATTTACATTTTCATTTGGGCAGTAAAGACGGAGCCAGTCTTTCTCTACTTTACATGAAGCTGCGCCATGCTTTCGCACATTTTCATTTCAAAGACTGTGGCAAATTCTTGGACGTAAATTCTGCAATTGAGACGAATTCTTGTTCCCAGTGTTATGAATGAGAGAATCCATTAATACTAGCATATTTGATGATAGGAAGTAGTTTGTAGTTAAGCTTTGGGTATAATCGACCAATTGTGGTGTACGAGAAGGCAGGTTCTACAAAAACAGTCAAAGCAATTCTTATATGTGTGCATACAATGTATGAAGACATTGATATTTCAATATCGATACAAATCCCATACAATTTGACAATTTAGATATCTTGTCCAGAAAAAAACGAAAATGCATGGTCACCTTAATAAAACCAAAGCAGTTTTTTTGTAAATGTGCATCTGTATCGTTCATTACCATGTTAAAGTCCCACTTCATTATATTATATTAGCAACCAAGCTCTGTTTCCCTATACATCCTTTTTCTCCAGTGCTTCTGCATTCTCATTTTTCACCCCAGCGCGCACCACAGTGTTGCAATACATTACAGAGGTGAATGTATGCAGCACATAGAACGTAATAAGTGTGTATTTGTTTCCTACAGACTGATTTACTCTCCCCTGGCTTGGAGAAGGGATAGCAGAACAAAAATCTGCAATGAGCTTGATGTATCAGACCGCACTGTTTTTGCAGTACAATCCTTTTTATTACTACATTATGACTGTTTTTGCTATTTTTTAGCTTGTCTGTGTATTTGTACATCATGTTTCAAGCAAAAGTCTCTGTGGTGAGTTAATACAAAAATGGGATGGGAGCCTGAAATTGCTGCTGAGCTTTGTGAGGGCCGTGACAGGACAGGGTCCAAATGCAATATCCTCTCCATAAGGCCTCGACTACTGATAAAGATGGGGGATTTTTTTTTAATGTTTGCGTTCTTAGAAGAAAATGGATGCGTAAGAAACCTTTGGTCCAGTGTGTCTGTTTTTGTCACTGATTATGAGAACAGTTTGTTTTAAGATGCCTGTCTTCAGTGGAGAATGTGAATGAGAAGGACAGGAGCCTGTCTTCACTTCTCTTTCATGAAGAGGCCACTGCGGAGTAATAAAGTGAATTACACTAAACTAAGCAATTTGTTACAAAAGCATTGATCACCATTTGGAAATTACTGTGTGATAAGAAGGGTTTTACCATAGAAAGTAGATGGAGAGGATAAAAACTTGATTTTACAACAGCACTGATCTGTTTGTCAAATTGTAAGTTATGATCAGAGAGAACGCCCAGATTTCTATCACACTGAGGGCCCTATCTTGCACCCAGCGCAATTGACTTTGTACACCGACGCATGTGTCATTCCTATTTTGCACCCGCGCAAAGCACGCTTTTCCCTCCACAGAAGCACGTCGCTAAACTAGTGAATGAACTTGCGCTCCTTGGGCGGTTCAGCGCAAAAAAGGAGGCGTGTTCCGGCGCAAACAATCCCTGGTGCTATTTTGCTGTTTCATTAAACAATTGCGCCACTGACCAGAAAAAACCTAGTCTAAAGTCAGTGGCGCGTTGCGCGTTGTTCATTATGCTATTTTAAGGGCGCATGCTTGACCATAATGTATAGCGTGCACAACGCGCATACACTTTGCTCATGTAATCTACACAGATGCAACAGTTATTTTTGCATATCATAAATTGTTACACTAAAAAAAATATTAACACTTGAGATGACGGAAATCATTGTGGTGTATTTTGGGTGGGTTTCTCCCATCCCCATACAACACAACTTCTCTGTCTTTCACTGCTCTTACAAGAACATCAGTCTCCTCTGCTGTGAACCGCTCCTGGCGTGCGCCTGGTAAATACGCCATAATAATAGCAATCCATAATGGAACTTGCGCACCTGCTTTTAAAGGGAATGTTGGATGACGCTCTGATTGGTTTATTTCACGTTACGCCCAAACCACACCTATGAATAATGAAGCTACTTCAGACCAACCCATTTTAGATTTGCGCCGGGCGCAAGAGCCATTTATCCCGCCGGGAAAATAGCAACAGCGCCGAGACCCGCCCACAAACTTACTTGCGTTTCGCGCTTTGACACTTGAGTTTCAGATCGTTAAAATAGGGCCCTGAGTTTCATATGTGGCCAGAGAGCCACAATCAACATCTAACACACAATTTTCCTTATGCCCAAATAAAATTGTTTTATTTTCATTTAAATTTAGAAAATTACATGAGAGCCAAAACTTAAATTCTTCTAGACAGGCCAAAAGAGGTTGTTAACTGTTTTTATCATTGTGCTTAAAGGAAAATGGATCTGAGTATCATCAGCATATAGATACTTTACATTTGTTAAAAATGGAGGCCAGAGGTAGCATAGACAGGGTGAACAATAGAGGCCCAAGGATTGATCCCTGTGGCACTCCACAATTAAGTGGTATATTAGAGGAGGACTGATGCCCAATAAGAACACTGAAATATCTGTTGGTCAGGTAAGAACGGAACCACTGTAAGACTGCGCCACGCAGGCCCACATATGTCTCCAAACATGTCAACAGGACCTCATGATCAACCAAATCAAAAGCAGCACTCAGATCTAATAAAACTAAAGCCATAGATACAACATAATGGTCTGATGTGTTGTTGGTATATGGACCAGTTAGATTTCAAAATGGGGGAGCTACCCAGTGGGATCCTGCATAAATCTAAATCAAGTGACCTGTTGTGATTGGTAGGGTTCAAGTTAATTTTTATCTATTGAGGTACATAGTTTAGCCATATGATCTGGCTCTGTGGTTTCTTCAGGTCTTCTGGATATATCATTGTAAATATACATCAGGTGCTTTTATTACTTATTAACATCTAGTTTTATTAGTAGCCAAAAGCCTGATCAGGGATGTTTTTCCCAAAAGCATCATTAGTCAAATATGGTGGCAAGTTCCGTTGTCAGCACTAGGGTTCAACGATTCAACGCTGTTTCCCGAAACCATAGTTCAAAAGAACATTCGCAAACAGTGTCACAAACTTACGTGGGCGGAACTACATCTTTCGACCTGTGGTTAGAAGCATAGTTTCTTGTTAGTAAGACATATGGGCTTAAATAAATATGCTCTTGGGCACAATAAGCAATCTAACATGCAGTACAATCTATATATTCCATTCTATCTAAATATAAATGCATTTTAATTATTGCGTCCCCTCTAAAAGTGCCTTTTTTAAAGAGTGCACGTGTGCATAAATACCTAGTTGTTGAACTAATTCAAACGACAGAGATGCGTGTTTGGGAAACAATCGTGACTAGTAGAGCTGTAGTCAAGTCCAGCTTTGTCGAGTCCAAGTCAAGTCCAAGTCCAGGACTAGTCGAGACCGAGTCAAGACCGAGTCCAAAGAGGTCCGAATCCAAGTCAAGTCCAAGTCCAAAAGTTTCGAGTCCAAGTCAAGACCGAGTCCAAATGAGAGAAAAAAGGGTCCTCTTCAAGGCCTCATACTTAACTACTGATAATGTTTGTGATGCGAGAGACAGCATATCTCCTATTCTAAGAAAATAATTTTACATTATTATTTGTAATGATCAAAAAGCATGTGCAAAGTAACAACTCTGTAAGACAGGGGTCTCCTAAATAGATCCTGGATGGACAATGTCCTGAAAAGTTTAGCTCCAACTGGCCTTAACACACCTTTCTGGAAGATTCTAGGTCTAGTAAGAGCTTGATTAGATGGTTCAAGTGTGTATAATTAGGGTTAAAGCTAACAGGGGCGTTACACAAGATCCCAGGCCCTATGCGTAGGCTGTCCTGATGGGCCCCCATGCCCCCCACCCATGAAAATATCCAGGTAAATTAAAATATATTTCAGATTCATACTTTTCAAGGGCCCTCTCTTTCTTTGGGGCCCTGGTAAATGAGTACTGGTTTTACCCCCAGTCCGACCCTGGGAGTAAACTTTAAAGGATACTGGCCCTCTAGAACAGAGTTTGGAGCTGTAAGGTCAAATTATTTTTATGTAATTTATTTTCATTTTATTTACTTAATAATGCTGCTTTTGCTGACATTGTGTCTGTGGTAAAAAAATTAAATGACTGATGACTTGGCACAGTGCACACACACATGCAAAGCTCGGGATATGATAAATGCGCGCAGCAAGGCTAGAAGGGATACGTTTGGCTCTACTGGGCATGCGCACATAAATACAGCAAAATTTTTGTCATACTGCACTAGGGCTTGCATAGACTAGTCGAGCACTGTCGGAAACAATTGACTACTCCAGCATGCATTAACCATAATTCATACAAAGTGTTTGCAAGTATGACGTGAATTTTAGAATTACAATATTGCGTGGAGTTGTTACTATATTACCTTATCTAAGTTGCATGTAAAAATAAAATGTGTAATGTAATAATTAGGGCTGTGCCTGAAGCCGAATACCTTATTCGGAATGGCTCGGATAATGTCTTAAAAAACGAATAACGGACAAGCAATAATTCTGTCTGAAAACTCGGCTGAAGCTGACACAGTCTGGTGTTTGCTAGATAACAGGTGAGCCAGGGGATCAGCGCCAGAAGTGAATGAATGTAAACTTTATGAGTGGAAAGAGCGCAAATCAAACACCGCATTGTTGTCGCCTCTCCAAGCGCGCTCACCAATCAAACAGCTGCGCTGAGCGTCTCAGTCTCTCAAAAACCAAATCAGTTCTCTGAAGAGTAGGCTAATAATCAGCTTAGATACGGATACATTGTCTATTTGTCCTAAATGTTTGCATCTTTACCTTTTGCTGGTTTGCGCGGCACACACACATCTGTTTAGTGAAGTTCATTAACATTAAGACTCGCTCAAAGTGTTCTGCGTAATGAAAATGTGCGCATTGAATTGATTCAGTCATGTTCAAATGATCACTAAACGTTTGTCATGATATATCTTTGCTTGCATGATACATATTATTTTAGAAATTAATAATTATTTTAGTTTAACACGACAAACTTGTTCAGTGATAACTACGAAAAAAAAGATAAAAAGTCATAACGGTCTTATCAAGTAACTGTACGATGTTGTATCCGAATGCAGATACGAAAAATTTTGTGATTGTTACAGATACAAATACTGGCTGTTACTCTGGTTTTGTTTTGAAGGAGAAATTTTTTTATGTACTTTTTTGCTGGACTTGGTCGAGACCAGCTAGAAGATTTGGCGAGTCCAATGGCCAAGTCGGAGACAAATCCGAGTGCAAATGCAAAGAGTCTGAGACAAGTCCGAGATGACAGAAAAATGTCTCGAGTCCGGACTCGAGTCCAAGACCGGACTTGAGTACTACAGCCCTAGTGACTAGCTAGTTTGTTTCCACAATGATGCATCTTACTATGGTGGTTAATCAACGAGTTACGTCATTGTATGGGAAACATACCCCCAATTAGCCAAATGTCGCTTTTTTGGACTATCTATCTACATTATCTATCTGTCTCTCTGTCTGTCTGTTTATATATCTCAGGGGTTTTCAATATTTTATGGAACGTGCCAACCCCCCCACCCCCCATTTATAGTGTTTGAGGCGGACGCTTCAGATTGTAGAGAGCATTTGATTGGACAGTTTTGATGAGAAAATGAAGTATGATATGATGTCATTAAAACCTGTGATCCATTTTAACGGAAGTAAGAGACTGTACGTTTTGAATGCTTATATCTCCTAAATGTGAATTTTGTCTGTTTTGGAACACATCAGCTTATAAGGCAAACATAGTAATACTAAAAGCTAAAAAACTTACATTTTGGGATCTATCTATCGATCTATCTATCTGTGTGTGTGTGTGTGGTGTATATATATATATATATATATATATATATATATATATATATATATATATATATATATATATATATATATATATATATATATAATATGCAATTATTTTGGTAAAAATAATTGGTCCTAAAACTAAAAAGCATTCTTCTCAGAATGCTGAGGTATGTTTTTCCCCATCCCTCTTTTCTCTTTCTCATTCCTCTTTTCTGCTCTCCTCTTTGTATCCTTAAAATATTCCGCACATCTCGCTGCAGTTCCGCATGACAGACACCTCTAATATAATCTGTGTGTCTGAATTCTAATTTATACCATCAGGATAAAATAAATAGTCTGCAGTTAATTATAGGGAGCCAGCGCCTGCCTTTGCCCGGGTGATTTATGAAGTGCATGCTGGTATTCTCCAACACATTTTTCTTAATTTATTTTTAATCTGTCTTTCTATTAATTCTGCAGCAAACGTCTTAATGATGTGCGAGGTGTGCGTTAATGAGAGCAGGTGGAAAGAGAGCAGCTGGGGGTGGTGCATAGGGGGTCTGGACCTAACAGGACCACTCTTAGACCCCCCAACACACCCCCCCCCCTTCACTCCTAACCCCCAAAAGCTCTCTCTGCCCCTCTCTTTTTCTCTCTTCATGTGTTTGCTTTGCTCTGTTGGCTCTGTGCAGTGTTGTAATACCCAAAATGATAGTAAAAATATACTATGGAGCAATGATAGTATGAGATGACTTACTTTGATACATATCCATTGATTACCATATTTATACATTGATATGGGTATATTACTCTAAGATACTTTATACAATACTATGCTGTATATCCAAAAAACATGGTATTATTGTACCTTAGTGGCATTTGATAGGTGGATGTGTCAGGTGACAAAATGCATTCCTATATTATCAGCATTTGCCGATATCACTTTTACATAGTAACCTAACTAATAATAAAAATTTGCAAAATTCACACCACAAAAGTTGAGTAATTACCTTTACACTGGTTAACCTGTGCTCTGTCATACACAGTGACAAAAGAGTTTTCGAGTGACATAAGGGTGATTAAGATGATTATGATTTAAATATAGCACTGAAAACTGAAAAATAACTTTACAAAATTGTCAGTATTATTACTGTGCTGTATATGCTTTTCACCATCTTTTATGTTGATATTTCAACTACTTTCCTTATCAGCATTACTAAATATTCAAGGTTTCCAACTAGTAGATGACATATATACATATTGTAACCGGGAATTTTAATTTATAACTTGATTTGAAGGCCACATAACTATCATTTTATTTACAAATATTACTGTTATTTGCAATTAAATAGTAAACAGTAGTATTTAAAGACTGCAGCTTCTGTCACCTAGCTATCATTCATCTCCTAATAAAATGAAATTAAACTTTGGTATTATGATGATTTAGGTACTGTTATAATGTCATAACATATGATTACAATACCATGGCAAGCCTATTGTGTATTATTTTTAGTAATATATTTTTCAGGGATGTTATTGAAGACATGCTATTTTTTCCTGAAAGTGTTTTAATTTTTTTATTTTTTTTATTTTTTTTATCCCCTCATTTAAATGGAATTTATATATATATATATATTTCAGTAACATGAAATTGTTTATTGCTTTGCTCCAAAACCTATAATTGCTTCTTTTGAGCTTCCCATGCACTGTGTGTATGATCTGGATTTAAACCATTCCATATCCATCACTTATGAAGTTCCATTTGAGTTATAGTTCTGCCTTAGAGTGGAGGAGGCAATAGGCAGCGGGACAGTTTACTAGGTTTGGTAACAGAGCTCATAGATAAGCATGTCTGTCTCAACACATCTCCTGAACACTTTCCTCACATCCTCTACCATTTCTCTTCCCCATCTGTCTCACTTTCATTTCCACCTCACAAACAGATCTTTGGTGAAGCAGCTAAGCGTGGACGGCTGCCTCACAGCTTCTGCAGGAACAGAGAAATAATTTAATTTATCTTCCTTTTTGTCTTTCCAGTCTGCTCATTTTATTCACAGACAGATCATTACACACCAAGACCGCCTTTTCATTTCCTACTGTGTACAGAAGCACACATACAAACACACGTGTGCATGCCTTTAACTAGGCTGGCAGGCCCTGGCCTGGTGCTGCTGCTGTCGATCGATACCCGCGCTCGGATAGGAGAGATCCGCACTGCCTTAATAGGTCCTGCAGGTCCCACCATAAAACACCTCAACAGACCTGAGGACCAGAGGCTTCATAAATTTCTCTCTCTCTCTTTGTCTCTGCAAGATGGAGTGGTACTGAATGCAGCCACAAGGGCTCATCTGAACAGGTTCAAGTGTGTGTGGCTTGAAAAGTATCTGGAATGTTTTTATGGAGTTGACTGGTATGAACATATGTGTTTTCTACTTTAATGTAGCGCAGGAAACTATTTGAACTACCTTAATTAGCAAGAGATACATTTTATAACCACAGTGGTATCAGGACATTTGGTTCTCGTACATTAATTCTTGCACCAATGTAGATGGAACACCATACTACAAAACTATAGAACACCATACCAAGCAAATCAAGCAAATGAGCTGGTTCTTGTAGTTGAATAATATCACGTGAGCAGTAATGTTTGATTCTTGAGCGAATGATTCTCATGAGCTGGTTCTTGTAGGTGAATCATACATCATGAGCAATGATCTCTGATTCTTGAGCGAATTACTCTTATACGAGTTGGTTCTAGTAAGTGAATCATAGAGCATGAGCATTGATGTCTGATTTTCATTTGAATGCCCCTTATGAGCCATTTCTTTTAGGTGAATCATAAAGCATGAAGAGTGATGTCTGATTCTCAAGCTCTTATGAACTTATGAACCAGAAACACTTATGAAACAGTTGTAGCAGTTCCTCAATTTGCAAAATGCATGTGGAACTGTGTTCTTTTACACGTATCGAGATCCAGTGTTTTCAGAGCAGCTCGGTTTACAGTAAATGCTAATTATTATTGTTATTTATTCTTTATAGTCATGTTCATATAAGCACAATATGTTGGACCAGTGTGTGCATCCTAACAAACAAGCACTTAAAAAATGCATTTAACTTGCAATCACAAATTTTATTAGGTGGTTTCCAACCCATGACTAAATGGTTGCTTGGGTTGTTCTTAAAGGTTGCTAAGGTTTTCTGTGTAGTTAGTGGTTGGGTCTATTTTTCTTACACCTCAACAAAAGATGTTGATCACGTCCTACTCCTACTGAAATTACAGCCGCCAAAATGCATGTCGTCTAAGCTGATATTTTCAGCAGGGAAAGCTCAACTGTTGATGAGATGTTTGTAAGACGAAAAGCATTTGTAGCTGTAGAGGTTCTCCAAGTCCCAGCGTGAATCATTACGAGTGATTTTTGCCTTCACGACGATTCACAATAAGAATGCACGCAGTTGTAATTCGGTGTGTGAAGCACAGTGGGCTGAAATGAGGTGTGCAGCTCTGGAGCGTGTGAGATTGGATTAAGAGTTACACTGGCATTAAAAAGAAATGGCCGCCTAGCATCTGTTCTCCCTCTTTCCTACTGGCCCTAAGGCAGCGTGCAAGTGGTACACAATGTGTGTGCGCCTGCATTAGCCAAACAGATATCTACCAACTTTAATTGCCTCTGCATCCACTTACTCACCCCTAACGCCCTTCAACCCCATCCACCCACCCTGCTTTCCTCACCCCCGCAAATGAAAGAGCGGGAGATGGAGGGAGAGAGAAGACGAGCATAATTACTTATTTTAGTGGACTGCCATAGAATGCCTCTCGCCAAATGACTCTAATTCCAAATGGTTAACAAGAGCCGAATAGAGCCGAATCTGTGTGACAGCAAATTGCTTTCCCATTTGCAGCCTTAATGGCTTTTCATACTTTGCACTTCCAATAAGCAGTAAACTCGGAAATTAATATTGCACGCTGTGTTATGATGCAAATGGGAAGGAGATAGGAGAGCTGTACCTTCATGCAGAAAGCTCTGATTAGATCTGTAATTGCTTCACTCAGATTTTTTTTTTTTCCCTCTCGCCCTCCTCCTTTCTCGTTCGTAACTTTCCGATGTATTTATTGAGCTATTTTGAGATTTTCCATTTTACTTATGCATCAACATTGACTGCACTTTTGATTTGTGTCACGCTGTGGTTTTTGTTTTCAAATCAATGCTAATCAGCAATAATTTGTCAGTGGCGCGGAGACACTCGTCCTGGGGGTTTAATGTCTTTGCTGTCACCTTTAGGGTGTTTGTCACACATTCTAGTCAGAGCAGCTTTTTAAAATGAAACAGAATAATAACAGGAGGCTTGTAAACGAGGCACGAGTGGTTTTAAGGTGTCATATTGAAATGCACGCCACTCGCACATATACAAACGTTTCACGGTGAATAGACAATTGCATTCGCCGGTTTGAAGATGTTTGCAAAACACTCTGAGGTGACGTGTTAATGGCGGTGCTAATGAAAGCCTGAACTCTAACCGCTCGCTCTTCTGCCTGATTAGCACATGCGTCTCACATTTAGCTGTGCTTGATTAAATTTAGATTGCTCTAGATGAAATTAAATTACATTTTGATTAAATAACATCAGGGCTTGAATGAAGCGTGTAAATGTGTAGATAATGTAAATAGGAAGACTTTCCTCTCTGCTGGGTAAAAGAGACATCCAACTTCAAATGATTCTCTAAAGCAAGCATCACTATGGTAGCTCACACAAATATGTATCTTTTGGGGGTCATTTGCAATTATTTAGATTAATCAGTGTGTAATTGAAAATGTTACTCAATTCCAGGTTCACACACTATTTATTATATACCAGCTTGGTCCTTGGCAGCATTCTCCTGGGTGGAAAGTGTACTGCACTTTAAGTTTTGCTGCTCCAGCTGACCTTTGAACAGAAATAGCCAATACATTCAGCCTGATTGGCTGGTGATTGTAAGCAGTGATTGAGGTTAAGTGGCCTTTGGTCTGTTGTATTCAGTAAGGCCGATTGGTGTGTGTGTGTGTGGGGGGGGGGGGGGGGTCACCTGACCACTGCACATGTAATCTGATCCCGTCGCACCGTTTCCGTGGCAACCATCTTTTTCTAGTGCTTCTTGATCCCATTTCACTTGACACTTCGGTAATTGCCTCAGAATTTCCCTGTCTGGGAGAGTATTGGGGGAAAATGATGATGATGACAATAGTGATAAAACAATATTTATGAACTGTGCATTATTGGACAGTGGATAGAGAGGTAAAATTCAAAGAGAGACACTGCTGGAAAACAGATGATCGATGGTTTTACATGGTGGTCCTCGCAGGACATTTCTGCTGAACTGAAGAGATAGAAAACCCAGATACTGCAATGTGGGGAAGGTTAACATCAGGTTGAAACAAACACAATCTTTGTGAAGAGCAAAACAATTTTAATAAATAAATAACCAGCTTAGCCAGATTCCTAAAAGGAATTCCTAAAACGAATCACTGGGCGATATGGCAAGAAAAATAAAATCTATTAGATTTTTTCTAAAAACAATTTTTTCAGAACGTTTGATCGTTTCTCAATTTTTACGATTTTTAACAACTCAGCTTGAAAATTTAACTACAACATGTTTCAGGAAACTTTTTCTTTATTAACCTTCTAGTTATAGAAATTTCTATTTTAAGTGCACCACACAGGAAGTTGTCAACATAATGTAAATGATGAAAATAAAGTTTTTTTTATTTTTTATCTTTGCAAAAAATACGCATGAGCTACAACTACATCTTCTACAAACTATATTCAGAAATAATACATGGTAAATACTTTTAAAAATATAAACAGTCAAGGAAATTAAAATTCAAAATGACTGAATCTATAACACCAGCAGATTAGTTTTAACTAGGCTATAAATGTTCTGTAAAAACAATGAACAGCACCTTTCAGCCTGTCATCATGATGCAAATTTAAAACATACAGTAGTAGCTCTTTACAGGTTTTTATTCGATAAAAATCGATAATGCGTTAAAAACGATTATTCGATAATGTGCTGCTTTTCCACTGTTTTTCTCTATGTCAACATGGACACGTTTGACTGTTGTGCTCAGTGTATTGCAGCATTTTATGCATGAGACAACATTCTAAAATGATGGCGCCCAAGTTAAAAGAAGTTCAACTCCCATCTTCCTTTTTACTGCCCACATCACATCTTTGTCAACACAAGAGTTAAAAAAAATATCTTTACTGTTAACATTGACATATTGTCAAAGTGTCTAATTCTAACGTTTAATGAAAAAAATATATCTGAAAGAATCTACAATCGGAGTCAGAATTAAACAGAGAGCTTGTGGATTTGAATCTGAATTAAATAATTAAATAAGTAGAAGTGTTTTAAATTAAAGAAGTGTTTTGCGTTGTTCGATGCTAACTAATGTACTATACCTAACTAATGTTCACAAATTTAACCTTAATGTAAAGTGTTGTAAACTAATTTTTATTCCAGATAAATTCAGTGATTTCTGAAGAATCATGGAAAATGCATCACGGTTTCCCAAAATATATTAAGCAATCACTGCTTGCTGTGTTTAAACTTTGGTCCTAAACTGTATTTTACAGGAGCAGCTATCATTTGAAAAGCAATTTGCAATATAAATGTGCTGTTAACTTTTCTATATACCTATTAAAATGTCTAAGGATTCAATCCAATTAATTAATGTGTTATATTTTGCACACTGATAATAATCAATTTCTCAAGCAGCAAATAAGAATATTAGATGATTGTGACACTGAAGACTGGAGTAATAATGCTGAAAATGCAACTTTGACTGCAGGAATAAATTAAATTTGAAAGTTTATTAAAATAGGAAACCATTATTTTAAATAGGAGAAAATATTTAAGAATATTTATGTTTCACTGGATTTTTTATGAAGAAATGCATCTTGGAGAGCATAAGAGATGTCTTTCAGAAACATTAAAAAATCTTACCGAGCCATTTGAATGATAGTGTACGAACCAAGCTGGTGACGTCAAAACATTGAGTCTCTAGAAAAGATTCTTGTGATTTCCTGTTCTCTTGTCACTATTATTGTCTTCCTTCAGTGTTTGCAGCCAGACTCCCCTGATTCCTTCCTAAGGCCATTAGCACTAGCGCTCTGAGTCTGAGCTATGTTTTACCCTTGAAGCGTAGCTTCATTATTAGTCTCTGGGGATTGAAAGGCAGAATTTCAACAGCAGGAGAATAGAGCACCTTATGCTTTCTGATAACTGAGAGATTCAGCTACAGCTACTTGTCTTTCTCCTGCGCTCCAGATCCTGTAACCTTTTAAGACAAAGTTCTCAAAAAAACAAATGTGCTAGCCTGTGGAATATTTCAGAAATTAGGGCATAAAAGTAAGAAATGGCTCACACATTCGCCCTGTCTTCCTAAAACATAAACACGAAAGTCGTGGCCATAGTGAATTTATATTGTGTGCTTTCGGGGGGAATGTCAGTGGAATTAATTGATTTGCCCGTATTTGTCAGGAAAGAGCGAGTGCCTGACTCCAGCCTGTGTTATTAAAGCTAATACCTCAGCGCTTTACCACGGTGAATCAAGCTCTGACGTGTCGTTATGATGTATGGATTTATTATTCAAAGTGTTGTTGCGGGTCTGGGAGGCCCCTGCATTCATCCTGGCCCCATGAGACCAGCTGTGTTTTCAGAGTAAAGAGCACTTAGACAATGGCCTGGGGCGGCTGCATGCCGGAGTGCCTCTGGACACAAGCTACTGTCCAGACCCGAGGAAACACCTGCAGATGGACCTCTACTGTTTAGAGGAAATCACTGTTTCAAATGGATCTCTGTATTTCCATAGCCCATACAAATCTGTCAAACATTTACATTTACATGGCAGTGCAGGGGGTCCCTCTTACATTCTTAGTCTATGGAGATTATTTATTTATTTATTTGTTGTATTCAAGGTGAAAATTGTAAGACGAATCATTTAGAAATGTGATAGAAGGTGTCATTGGTTTTATTTTATTGCCAGTGGTATACTATTATAATTATTGTTAATATTTTGAAATCAGATTTATATTTTGTATCAGTGAGGCTGTATGTAAAAAAAATAAAAAAAAATATATATAAATATATATATATATATATATATATATATATATATATATATATATATATATATATATATATATATATAATAAAAATAAAAACTGATTGCCATAAAGAGCAGTCAAACTTACTATCAAGTAGTCATTTTCAAAATATTTCACCAGAGAGCCATGTACTGTAATTAGCAAGAGCAATAATAATAGTAATGCTTGCTTTAACAAGCAACAGTAATGGACATCTAATGAAGTTAATACTAAACCGATATATATCCTGAACATGTAGCTGCATGAGTCAAGGCAATGAACGGGATATTTGACTCCAAGTGGGTTCTAGTTGAAATGTGTCTTCAATTTAAAAAAATAAATAAATAACTATATAAATAAAAAGTTACATTTTCTTGGTTTGTTAAGGCAGACTAAAGGGTGCTTTTAAACACCTCTCTCCAGTCAAGGAATCTGGGTCAAAGAACGTCCTTTTCGACTCATTTCGTTCCCTCTGGCTCTGATCGGGTGTGAGGAATGGTATCATTAAGGTAATGTTCTTGAGAGGGCATTTAGCTGAACTGTGATGTCCCTCTGCAGTCTCAGCCCAATCTACAGTGACCTTTGCAACACAATTCATCAGCAGTGAATATTCAAACACATCCTGAACAAAGTGACTCTTCACAAAGTCAAAAAAGCCTCTTCCTGCCATGTGTTCATTAACAAAATTGTTTCTTAGCATGTTCTGCTTTCTGTTCATGTTGCCCCCCCCCTGGCCTGGTGAGTGTCAGGGGGGATGATTGTGATTTTAAATCCTGTATATAGAAACAATGAGACGAAAACTTTAGCTTCTGTTCAGCTCAACTGCAGTATTTATTCTGCTTCCACAAAGGAAAAAATTATAATATTTGACTCCTTGAGATAATAAACAAAATGCTTGTTGTAGCATCAGGTATTTCACAATACTTTCAAGTATGTAAGATATCACAATATCTTCAGAAAATACCAAAATATACAATAGAATAATAATAACGGAAGCACAGTAAAATAAAACACCTTAATGTCCATACTTTTCATTGTGCTTCATTTAACATGAATTGTATATTGACCAGTTCAACAACAACATTTTTTCTTATTCTCATTTGGTTCTTGTAATAAACATTAGTTCCGTCAATTTACCAACACAAATTACAACATTTGCATCACTCTTAAAATCAACTACTCTGTTTAAACACAGGAAAACATTTAACATGATGTGTTATACACACATTAGCACTAAATGCATTTTCAGATCAGTTAACAACACTAAACGAGACCATTCGCGTTTCTATTGTTTACTTGGTTACTCATAACAACGGGTCCGCTAGCTTAGTATGGCAGTGTATAGCTGAACATCATGATTTTACACATTATGGCAAAACTACTCAACTCTAAACATTGCACGTACTCACTTACCGATTCACAACACTCTTATCTCTTATACTGAGATACATGCATACCATTTTGAGGAACATTAACCCACCTGTATATAGAAACAATGAGACGAAAACTTTAGCTTCTGTTCAGCTCAACTGCAGTATTTATTCTGCAGCATTTGTCTCATAATGGTTTTAAGTTCCTCCCGGTGCTCAGCGCCATCTAGTGACCTCTATAAGTATCAACCCACCATAGTAACAAGTACAATACAATGAAATTGGCCTCTTCATACCTATTTAGTAAACATTATCACAAAAAAAAATATATATATATATGGGTGTCTACTTTTCCCAGATTGTTCACCTCTTCGACAAATGGCTGTACAACAAAATGTACTAACTCAATTACCTTTATTTTTTTTTTATTTTTTTATCTCTTATGCCTAACTTTGAACACCCCTTTTAACCCTTTACACTCTCCCCTGTTTTTTAATGTCTCCTGACATTTGACTGTATGTCTTAAGATGTACGTGAGTCTGTGATATGTCAGTATGCATGGGTGAAGCAGTTGTAATAGTAAGGGTGTAGATATGTGAAGTACGGAAGAGGGACAGTATTGATATTACTTTGGGGAGGGTAGTTTGGCAGTAATGAGTTTATCCCTGCATTCTGCTGCTGATAAGATGGCTGTCCCAGTGTACCATAGGTGAACAGTTTCTTTGGCTTGGCTGTCCTTTGGGATCTTCTGACATCCTCCACCTCCAATTGGTGTTCATCCTCCCCCACTTGCATCCTGTCATGTTGCTCTTCCTCCACTTGATGTTCATCCTCCACTCTGAAGTCCTCAAGACCTCTGTCCTGTGTGTGTGATGTGTTCTGAACATGCTCCTGGGTGTCTATGCCTTCTCTGACAGAAGAGTGAAACTCAGGAGCTTCAGTCCTTAGCCTCTGATCAGTCTGAGGGTGATGCACTGCTTGATAATGCTCTGCCTGTTGGGATCTCACCAACCTGTAGCATGGAATCTGCTGGTAAGTGTATTCCTCATCAGAGCTGTCTGTGTTTTCTTCATGAGTATCTGCAATGGTTTGTTTCTGTTTTTTTTAACTTTGTTTTTCCTTTTGAACATGGTGCAGGAAGTGTTTCCTCTAGTGGCAGTTCGTTTACTGGCAAAAGTAAGTTCCTGTGTAACACACGGAGGGTTTTGGGTCCCTTCTCAGGTTGCACCTTATAAACTGGTCCATTATCAACTCTCTCCACAACACGGTGTACTGTCTGCTCCCAGTAAGCGCGCAACTTCCCAGGCCCCCCTCTCTCTGACAGGTTTTTTACCAGCACTCGGTCGCCTGGCTGAAGAACAACACCCCTGACTGCTCTGTCATACTGACTCTTTCCTTTGGCTGACGATTTTTCACTGTTGTTTGCAGCAATTTCATATGCGGAACGCATCCTCTTTGCCCACTTCTGTGCATATGTCTGTCGATTAGATGACTCAGACTCTGTCTTTGGTGGGAACAGTAAGTCAACAGGTAAGCGTGGAGGTCGACCAAATAAGAGGAAGAATGGGGAAAAGCCGGTGGCCTCATGCCTTGTGCAGTTGTAGGCGTGCACGACATGGGGCAGGTGATCTTTCCACTGACTCTTTTTTTCCTCTTCCAGGGTACGCATCATCTGCAGAAGTGTGCGGTTCAGTCTCTCCACAGGATTACCTTGTGGGTGGTACGGTGTGGTTCTTGAATGACCAATACCAGCCAGCTGCTGTAACCTGTTGAACAAACTGTTCTCAAACTCCTTGCCCTGATCGTGGTGGAGCTTCTCCGGATAACCATAGCGAGGGATGAAGTCTTGAAATATCTTATCGGCTGCTGTTTTTCCCGATTTGTTCCTTGATGGGTATGCTTGAGCAAAGCGCGTGAAGTGGTCAACGAGGACCAGGATGTATTCATAGCCTTGGCTTTGCTCCAGGTGGAGATAGTCAATGCACACTAACTCAAATGGACTGCTTGTGGATATGTGTTCCATTGGCGCTCTCTGTGGAAGATTTGGGCGTTTCTGTTTAATGCAGCTGCATCTTTTGTTTACATAGTCCTCTATTTCCTGCTGCATATTTGGCCAATAAAACCTCTCGCGGGCGAGATGAGATACTTTCTCTGCACCAACATGGCCCATGTCATTGTGGAGGGTCTTAAGCACCAGAGGTTTCCACTTCTCAGGGAGGACAAGCTGCCTGTGTTGTTCAGTCCGCCTATAGAGAATCCCGTCATCCACTTCTAACTTATTCCATTCATACAGCAGTCTCCTTGTCTCTTTCCTCATGTTTCTTTTGTCCCTTTTGTTGGGAATCCAGTTTTGAAGTTTTAGGGAAATAACTTCTGAGATAGCAGATTCCTCTTGCTGTGCTGCCTGGATGTCTTCTGATGGAACACTGGAAATACTCGCAGATGGCACAACCTCTGCACTTCCACCTTCCAGCTGCAAAGCTGCAACCCAAGGTACGTCACCTTCTTGAAGGGCTTTGCTGCCTTGCCATACCGCAGACACAATCTCAGGTGACATGGTCTCCGTGTGGTCTTTCATGCCATCCTGAAGTTTCACAGGATACCTTGACAGTGTATCTGCGTCAGTGTTGATCTTCCCTGGCCTGTACTTAATATCGAAGTGAAAGTCGGCCAGTTCACCAACCCATCGGTGTCCAACGGCATTTAGTCTGGCAGTGCTAAGGACATATGTCAAAGGGTTATTATCCGTGAAAACTGTGAATGTTGGAGCATAATACAAGTAATCACGAAACTTGTCACAAATGGCCCACTTGAGAGCCAAGAACTCAAGTTTTCCGGAGTGGAGGTGGTAATTTCTCTCGGCAGGTGTAAGAGTTCTGGAACCATACCCAATGACCCGCAACTTGTTGTCCTGCCGCTGATATAGCACTGCTCCTAATCTTTCGTTGGACGCATCGGTGTGCAGTATGAATGGAAGGTTAAAGTTTGGATAAGCTAAGATGGGTGGATTCGTCAACATGTCAACTAGCTTGGCTACTACATCCCTGTGCTGTGCTCTCCATGTGATCGGGGTTCTGGATGGGAGTTGTCCTTTATCTACTTTCTGAGCTCCAACTTTACTTTTGTTTATCTGATTTTTGGAGTGACTTCCGTCTGTTTCCGTGGGTTTCTGTAATAGTTCAAACAGTGGCTTAGCAAGTCGAGAGAAGTCTTGGATAAAGGAGCGGTAGTACCCCAGAAACCCCAGCAGGGACTTGACATCTCCAACTGTGCGAGGCTCTTTTTCTTTGAGTGCCATCACTGCTGCCAAATCCTGTGGATCAATCTTGACTCCTTCCCCAGACACCAGTCGGCCGAGGTAACGAACCTCTCTTTTAAACAACTCACACTTGGTTGATCTAAGTTTGATGCCGTGTTCTCTCATGCGACTGAGAACTTGTCTGAGGTGATGTATGTGATCCTCAAAAGACGTTGAGTAACACAGCACATCGTCTAGGTATGGAGCACAGCATTCATCTCGAATACCTTCCAACACACCCTCAATACACCTCTGGAAAGCTGCAGGTGCGTTCGTCAAGCCAAATGGTATCCGTATCCATTCATACAACCCCCAGGGTGTACTGAAGGCTGTAAGGTGTCTGGATTCCTCGCTCACAAATCCTTGGTGGTACGCGCTGCCTTGATCCAGGATGGAGAACCATGTGTTGCCCCCCAAACTGTCAAGAAGGTCTTGGATTCGGGGCAACGGATGACGATCTGGAATGGTCTTCTGGTTCAGGCCTCTGAAGTCTACACACAGCCGCAGACTCTGGTCCTTTTTCCGCACACAAACAACCGGAGACGAATATGAAGACACAGATTTGCGGATCCAACCTCTGTCTAGGAGATTCTGCACATACTCTTTCACCTCCTTATATAGGGGTTTAGGTATGGAGTTATAGCATCTTTGAACTGGGTTGTTGTCTACCACATTAATTTTCAGCTGTAAGTCAGGTATACAACCGATGCCTCCTTCTTCTTTTACAAACACATCAGACTCCTCGAAAAGCATCTGGCGCACCATCTCCTGCTGCTGCTGATCAAGATGTTCTAATTTGACCGGGGGGTGCCACTTTTCTTGTGTGTGAGACTCTACTGAGCTGTTCGTTCTGCTGCTGGCACCGCTGCTTGGGCTAACCTGTGCGACACATGTGTAAGTATCACTTTTCGACTTTGCTGGTTGCTTAGCCGGGGAACAAAGATTGACTGGTTTGCTGTCAACCATTTCTTCTATACAGCCTAAGACTGTCCTTGGTGGCAGAAAAATGTCATGCTTGGTGGAGTTGCAGATGGAGATTTTCACCGCTTTGGAGGCACCACCGGGCACATCAACTAATGCAGGAAATAGTTGTAATCCCTCCGGTAAGACACTTTCTAAGTTGGGCTCAAAAAGCATTGTTCCTCCCTGTGGCCATGATCTGACACGACACTTCAGTTCACATATTTGGCTACTTGGAACTGTAAGACCTTTCTTCCCCACTCTGATGGTGTCATTTGCCGGCTTTGTTTTGGCTGGAGTATCACTAATTACGGACACAATAGTTTCAGCTGTATCTCGATGGAGCTTTAATGCCTCTGCTAGCAAATCACTAAGACTGACACTTTCTGGCTCTTCCCGACTCTCTAAAATAATTTCCTCTATCACATTGAACCCTAGCAACAGGCCACTAACACAGCTCTGACTCACTAGCATGGGTACATTAATGGCTACCTGACCATGTTTTACACTTTTGATTTCCACCAATATTTCAGCCCACCCTTCAAAAGGTACATCTGTTCCATTAGCAGCTGTGATTCTGAGTGTATTATCTGGTAGTAGGTCTGTGAGTGGCTGGATTTTAATGTCAGGTAAATGTTCCTTTAGCCAAGACTTTTCCAGTATCGTAACCTGAGCTCCACTATCTAGTAGTGCATCAATCTGCACACCGTTGAGAGTACAGTTTAGCAAGCACTTTCTGCCTATCAGTTTTGCTAAATGGTTTCCTTTTCTTACTCTGTGCTTCGATAGTGATGGACAATGAGTGGGAGTTATGAAGTCATGGCTGGTTACGGAAGCAGGGGACTCTGGCTCTTGTTTGGTCACTGGTGGTCCCTCCCCAGTGACCCCATCACATTTCCCGCTGGCTTATGTTTTGACAGGCAGCCCACAGCTCTGTGCCCTTCCTGGCCACACCTGAAACAGTGGTTGCAGTTTGCAGTCCCTTGAGCTAAACATGACTTGCATTTTCCCCTTGTGACAGACTTGGGTGGTTGCACGGTACTTAACGGATGGGCCTGTGACGGCACTGGAGTACTGGCTGTAGGGGTGAGAGCCTTCTCTATAGTTTTTGCTAAGGCAGAGACATGTGCTGTCAGTTCGTGTATAGCTGTGCGGTTAGCCTGGACTTCGGCTTGCGTTTGAAGAACGCTGGCTTGAACTTCAGCTGGAGGCTGGACTGCGTGTTGTCTCTCCCGTTGTTGTGTGGCATTGACTGTGACTGTTTTGGTTTTGTGTGTCTGACCTAGGCGTGCCTGTCTCTCAACCTCTTCACTAACTGACTTTGTCATTATCTCTAAGATGAAATCATCAGTTATACTTGTATTGGTAAGGAGGGGTTTAAGGTCTCGCCTTACATGTGCATATTTCTCACTTATCCCCTGATACAGTGAGTGAAGAAATACCCCATGGACAAGTTTGTCGTCATATTGAAACTCTGAGCTACCTTGCTGAGAAGCAAACAATATTCTCTGTTTAAGCCCCATTAACCGGTACATGAACTGTTGTGGGCTTTCTCTGTCCTGTTGTTTGGTATTGCTAAGCTCCTGAAATAGCTCTGCACTACTCTTGTCTCGTAAGTGTGCTCTGAGGAAACGTTTAAGCTCAGCTACAGTTAACCCAACTTTGGTCGTCAGCATGTCTTTGAAAGTACCAGGCTTAATTATCTTTAGAACAGTACGAATTACTTCTGCCTCAGAGAAATTCTCAGATATCCCTTCATCAATCTGCCTACACAGTGAGCTATAGCTAACATCAGAATCTGAGTCAGAAATCTGGCCACTGTATATCTTGAATTCTCTTCGAGGCAGTAAAGCAGCAACATCTGTCAGCTTTATCACATCAGTTACCTGGCTGGCTACAACTGATAATTTGTCTGCCTTAACATTCACAACTGAAGGTGCCACTAATGATTCAGTCTCTGCCAGTAACTCACGTTGCTCTTCTGCAGCCGCTGGAGGTTGTTGCAGTTCAGTGATGAGATCGTTGAAGACTAGCAGGCGGGTCATGCCTTGGTCCTCTTGACTTGCCAACTCGTTACCTTTTAAAAAGTCCACGATGAAGTCATAGAGTTCCACCTCCGTTGCATCATCCCCTGGTAGATCTTCCCCCACCTCATCCTTGATTGAGGCTGCCAGCTTGTGGAGTACATCTGTCTTGGCGGAGCTGATCAGCTGATGAAGCTGCCTCTGGATTCCCCTACGCAGTTCTTGTAGCGCAGACATCTCTTCCCCTCAGGAATCGTTGGTGTAGCACGTTGGTCCAGGAACTTGATGTCAGGTTCATTTATTGGTGATTAGCTGCCATCAGGACAAGGCGCTAATCCCGGACGAGCCCCCAAAATTGTTGCCCCCCCTGGCCTGGTGAGTGTCAGGGGGGATGATTGTGATTTTAAATCCTGTATATAGAAACAATGAGACGAAAACTTTAGCTTCTGTTCAGCTCAACTGCAGTATTTATTCTGCTTCCACAAAGGAAAAAATTATAATATTTGACTCCTTGAGATAATAAACAAAATGCTTGTTGTAGCATCAGGTATTTCACAATACTTTCAAGTATGTAAGATATCACAATATCTTCAGAAAATACCAAAATATACAATAGAATAATAATAACGGAAGCACAGTAAAATAAAACACCTTAATGTCCATACTTTTCATTGTGCTTCATTTAACATGAATTGTATATTGACCAGTTCAACAACAACATTTTTTCTTATTCTCATTTGGTTCTTGTAATAAACATTAGTTCCGTCAATTTACCAACACAAATTACAACATTTGCATCACTCTTAAAATCAACTACTCTGTTTAAACACAGGAAAACATTTAACATGATGTGTTATACACACATTAGCACTAAATGCATTTTCAGATCAGTTAACAACACTAAACGAGACCATTCGCGTTTCTATTGTTTACTTGGTTACTCATAACAACGGGTCCGCTAGCTTAGTATGGCAGTGTATAGCTGAACATCATGATTTTACACATTATGGCAAAACTACTCAACTCTAAACATTGCACGTACTCACTTACCGATTCACAACACTCTTATCTCTTATACTGAGATACATTCATACCATTTTGAGGAACATTAACCCACCTGTATATAGAAACAATGAGACGAAAACTTTAGCTTCTGTTCAGCTCAACTGCAGTATTTATTCTGCAGCATTTGTCTCATAATGGTTTTAAGTTCCTCCCGGTGCTCAGCGCCATCTAGTGACCTCTATAAGTATCAACCCACCATAGTAACAAGTACAATACAATGAAATTGGCCTCTTCATACCTATTTAGTAAACATTATCACAAAAAAAAAATATATATATATGGGTGTCTACTTTTCCCAGATTGTTCACCTCTTCGACAAATGGCTGTACAACAAAATGTACTAACTCAATTACCTTTATTTTTTTTTTATTTTTTTATCTCTTATGCCTAACTTTGAACACCCCTTTTAACCCTTTACATTCAGCTTGTAAAGTTTGTACTTGTTGCTGAAGAATGACAAACAGCCAAGCTTTATATCTATACCCCCAACTATGAACATATCTGGCAATGTGGATTTTATTTATTTTTCTATTTTATTTTATTACTTCATTTAAATTTATTATATGTTTCTTTTTTTTCTTCTTTTTTTACAGCTAAATAAAAAAAAATCAATAAGCTAAAGCACATGAAAAAATACTTATTTTTATAGTTTTTATATATACTTTTACATTTTTACTTTATTAAATTTACTATGAATCTGAAATAAAATAAATTCAATCGAAATAGAAATATTAAAAAGCTATGATACAATTGTTATAATACAATAACACAATACAATTTTCAGTAATGTTATTTTTTCAGACATTCTCATTCATTTTCTTTGTGGAATGGGCTGATCATGACATTGTAGAAAATCATCTCATCTTAATCCATGTAACCTGACCAAACATGGGCAAGTCAGTGAGTCCACCTTCATTCCTGCTGCAAGGGTTCATAAATTCTATTTCCACATTTCTCTCCATTTTATAGATTGATGTTTTCTTTTGGAGCGAGATGGTACTTTTATTACTTTGGCTTTTGTGATGTGTTTTTGTTTTGGCTGAGGATTGCGGAGCGCGCTCATATATCATGCACTTCTGCCCAGTTTGCCCTCGCTAGTCTGTGGTGTTCGTCAGTATTTATACCAAAGTCACGGAGGTGGCCAATTTCAACCTTTTCATTAAGGATCACTCTCCTCACAGCAACAGCTGTAAATGGAAAGGGAGCTATCATTCAGAAGTGCAGGGTGGAAATATAAGATAAATGTACACTGAGATCCAAAAGTCTGAGACCACACTGAAAGTATGCGGTTCAGAATCGCTTTGAATACACAGCTGGAAATTTTTACCAAGTAAACGTTATGAAGTAAATATATTAGAATTATTAAATTTTAATTAAAGTAAAAATTCTATTAAATTTATGCATTTAGCAGACGCTTTTATCCAAAGTGACAGTGTATTCAGGCTATCAATTTTTACCTATCATGTGTTCCAGGGGAATCGAACCCCCAACCTTGTGCTTGATAACGCAATGCTCTACCAATTGAGCTACAGGAACACAATTTTTAAAGTTATCCAGAATTTAATAACATTTTCAACCTTCCATTCATATCCTATGATAATAAAATAGTAATAAACAAATTTGAATGTCATCTTAAAAATGCAAAATAGAATAATTTGCACTAAAACATAGTAGGATCATTTTTCATTTTCATTTTTTTACCCTCTCAAATTTAACTTATCAACTAACACAGTACAACAGCAGACATACAGTAAGTGCACATTATCTTATTTCATTTTTTTAATTCTCAACAAATCTCAAATGATGTATAGTGTTTAATAGCATAAAATAAACTACATTTAAAACATTTTTTTTTTTTTATTAAATATTTTTCTTTTTTCCTGGGCTAGTTTTATTGATGGTCATTTGAAAAATATTTGTTTCACTTGATTATATATATATTGACTCATTGATTGATTGTTCATGGTGAAGATGATGCCATAACTTAATATTTGTATGTCAGTATGTAGGTCTGAGGGCGGTCCCTCCATGTGTCAGTTCACCGCGTGTGTTCAGGTTAAGTGCAGGTGTGTGTGAGAGCACTTCGACATGGTGGCTGTTTCTCCCCCCTCTCAGGGACCCAGCCAGATCTTTCACAACAGATCTTTATTTACAGCACAGGAATCGGAAACGGCTGGTCAATCCATTTAGCCTAAGGCCACTGATTTGTTCGTATTTACTGCAACACCCAAAGAAAAGCCAAGGTATTTTTCCCTCTCTCCTTCCTATTGATTCGGCTCTTAGAAAAATCTGCTCTGCTGTCTAAACACTATTGATCCCCCTGCTCTCCTCGCCAGCTTTTGCACCAGTGTATAAAGGGACTGGATGAATTGAAATTTCATTTCCGACAACTTATTCCTTTTATTTATTTTTTTTGCATTTTTTTTTCGACCGATAAGCAAAATTCAGAGTGTCGCTCAGCATGGGTCAATAGCTGCATGAAGGTTGAAGGTAAAAGTCATAAGAGGAGAACTGTTCTGCTGTTAGCTGAGGGTCTGTACTGTATGTGGCACAAAACTGTAAGGTGCCTTTGAATTTGGCCAAAATGAAGTATCATAGAATCCATTTCCTTTGCTTTTAAACATTTGTATGACCCATAATGTGTCTGTAACCACAGGTGTTGGCTCCGGAGGGCACAAGAGGAGCTGAAAGCGAGAAAGGAGGAGTGGAAGAAAGAGAGATCCTTCCTTCAAGAGCAGCTCAATAGCGTCAGAGAGGAGCTCCACCGTGCCAACCTCAGGGTAAAGCCAACCAAATCTTTCTTCCAATTAGCCTGAGATGTAATGGACCCTTTTCACATTTCTCAGAAGCGGAAGTTGTCTTAGTTGTGTAAACTAAGACAACAAATATAATTGCTGTGTTGCCATTTGCCCCAGTAGCAAAAGACAAAGGATAATATGATAATAAGTCGTGTTAATTATTTTCTGCTATTGACAAAATGTTCCGTAATTCATGACCGCGCTTCCCGCCATTGACAAATTTATTCCAGCAATTGCTGTTTTCTCTGTTATATGGTAGGGGACGCTGTTACAGACTTTATGAAATAACACAGCATCTCCAGATCCAAAAACATGTGAAGAAGAAAATCTGTGTAAAAACCAAAAGATGGTCAAGTAAGCTAACTTGATCACCAACCATTCAACACCATATAAATGTTGATAAAAATGAATGAATCTAGAATAAAATTAGGCTTTGTTCTTTCTTTTGAAGTATTCAGTTTACATATTTCCACTACAAAATAATTTGGGGGTCATAAAAGTTTGAGGAATATTATCAATATCAAATATGCGGCCACTGACTGGAAACTTAAAAAAAATACTCTGGTGGGAAAAGAATTAAGACGTTTTATTTTTTGGTTTTGTTTATTTGTTCAGTGATATAATGCTTAATTTAATCTGAGGTTTGGTCGTGGTTTAACTGAATTAATGCTTTATTGCCATTTACAATTATGCTACTATGATGAAGATACCAGTGGAATGGAATATTGTGGAATGTAAGTGGAATGTTAACCACAAATTGAACAGATGTTACATTCACAACCACGAGAATTATATTTTGGATAAGACTGCATAAATAGACGATGTGTTAGAAATACTCAACTCGTTTTCTGTCATTTAATGTCAAGGTTATATAACACAAAGTATAGTATTATAAATGTACATCATTTTTTTTTAAATAATGAAAATATAAAAAAGTTGCTGGATTTATGAGGTTAATAATTGGAAAAGCGTCAACACAGTCTGTGAAAAGAGTCCAGGCTGCTAAAAAGGGGGAGGCCATGTTTTAATTATCATAAATATTCACATAACGACCACAAGACCATCCCACATTCCATTTCCAGCTCTTAATGTTGATGCATATTTTAATACATTATCATTACTGCCATCATAACTCTTATAACGGTAAATGTAATTACCAGATTTACGGCAGAATTATTATTTTTGTCCCCTGCAGCCATATTGCTCAGCAAACCCAATTCCCCCCCTCAACCCCTACCACCCCTAACCCCCATCCCGGTGTAAACAGACTGCTTCTTAGTCTGCGACCCCCTCGCAAAACGTCAAGCCTTTGATAAAGATAAAGATACAAACCGGCTACATCCGTGCCTGTACAACACTCCATCTGAATTGCATATCCTCACTGCTGCTGAGATTGTCATAAGCCGTATTAAGAAAAATGGTCACACGGTTTGACACAAATTGGAAAATGACATTTGGAAAGCGCCGCTGCGGTGGAAATTACAGATATTAAAATTATAAATCAATGTCTGGGTAGAAGGAACAAACTGAGGGCGGGGGTTAAAGGTCCCCTCATGACTAGGCCCCGCTTCAGGCTAATCTAAACCCACCGGGGTTTGATTGTTCATCCACTGTCCACTCATAAAGAAAGGAAGAGAAGATATTGTGTCTTTTCTATGGAGTCAAGCCAGCTTTTTTAGCGGCTCCCACACCACAACCTGCTAATGGATCATCTCAAAGGTGCGATATGCATTATGCAGATGCATCCGCTTGACACTTTTAACGAAGACTTCTCACCTACAGTTGCCTTTGTTCATGTGTGTGTGTAGGAAGAAGAGCATCGGCTAAAAGTGCTGCAGATTGATAAACTCCAAAGAGAAGTTGACAAGATGCTGGCACTGCTTGAAAAGGATAGAGAGGTCAGCAAAACCCTACATAATAGCCTCCTGCACATGCACTGTGGGGTGCACTTTTACAAAACGTAGCTTGGTCGCCGTGAACTTGAAGTTCACACTTCTTTATTTGTCATTTGGATTTCTTTTTAAAAGTAAAAAGATCCCTGATGGTTGGGACTGCTGGGTCTCTGAAATCCTTGACACATCTGACACTTATTCATCTCAAGACTTCTGCTGTACTCTTGATGGTGCTCTAGGCTCAGAACAGTGTTAAAATCAAACAGCACAATAAAATAGAATAGTTTGCCACTTTTACACATTGCTATATTTCTCTTTCTCTACCTCAGATCTCCTGAGCTCTGAAAATCTGCTGCTTTCTGTCATGGACCTTTCATTTTAAATGCTACAGCATTGGTAAAGTTAATGCACAGGTTAAGAGGAAGCTCAGTGATCATACTAAGTAGTACAGTTTCTCAGTTTTATCTCCACATAATACCCTGTCACTGGGGTGGTACCCTAAGGTAAAAAAGCTAAAAAGGTAAATTTTGTACCTTATTTACACCTAAATAGTATATAAGCAGAGTTGGGTAGATACAAATTGTAGTCTGTTACTGATTAGAAATTATATGACAGAAGTATGAATTACACATATTAGGTAATATACTGTATACTGAATTATTTTTAATTACTTTTAGATTACTTTTGACCAAAATATATTCCATTCTTTGTATCAACATCATGAAGTGTATTAAGCATCATATTAGGCCAGGGTTTCCCAAATTAAAGGGGGTTTCTGTGTGGATAAAAAGCTGGAAGACTTGCCAAATGTATAAAAGAAAAAGAAAAAAAAGTACAAATCAAATTATTATTCATTTACTGCCTTTGTGTGAATAATACGTAATCGTAATCTATAAAAGCAAATTTAGTACTGGGATGTAAATATTTAATTTGACTGGGATTATTTGCTCAATTATATAATGGAGCATTAAATCTGATGTTTGGTCAGGGTTTAATTCAAATATTTTTTATTACATTTGAAAAATATACTGTGCAGTCAAATGTAAATTGAGGGATATATATATTTTTTTGTTGTTGTGAAATAATGAAAACAAATAATACACCAGTGTTATGGTTATGTTCTGTTTCTGCCTTCTCATTTCCCTGTGTCCCATTGTCTATTTGTTTCCAGGTTTTTTGATTAATGTTCTCGTTAGTGTTTAGTTAACTCCCTTCACCTTTTTTCCGCTCATCAGCTGCCCTACTTAAAGTCTTCCTTCTGTTTAGTAGTTTGTCTGTATTTTTTCTGTGTTACAGCTACCCAGAGTTACATGCTTGTATTCGTGTGGATTATAATTAATTATCGTCATCTCCATTGCCTTTATTAGAGAGACTGTAACAGAATAACTGACCCTTAAAGTGAGAGAATTTAGAAGAGTTTTTCTTTTTTGTTTTGTTTTGGTTTCCCTTCTCCAAGAATGAAAATCCTACTCCTGTGCCTGGAGCAACAGGACCATTCGTTGGAGGACCATACCAGGGACTTTTTCGATCTGGCTGGACTGCTCGCTCTGCGTATTCTATCACACCAGTCTGAACTCCACTCGATCACCATTCACTGTTTGCCCCCAGTGAGGAGGTTATCTCCAGTCCGTTTCCTGAACCAGAGAACAGACAACTGTCATCCTGCTGCATGGAGCAAATGCCTGAGCCCACTGCAGATGGAGAGCCTGAGCCCATCCTGACTGAGACGATCATCGACACGGAGATTGAGCCTCGAGCATTGTCTGACCAAGTGCATGAGCTGGCAACATCATCCGTTTCTAAAGCAGTTTTGGTGGAGATTGATGGCTTGGAAGGGTAACCCTGCCCACACCTTAGGGTGGTTTGGGGAGGCCTTACCTAGATCTCCTGCATCTCCGCTGGTTCTGCCCAGCTCCCTCCCAGCCTCTCTCTTCTGCCTCCTCCTATACCAGCCAGTTCCTCAGCCCCATCTCCACTGGTGCCTGTCAGTCCCTCAGTGCAGACTCAGTCAGCGCCAACTGGGCAATCTGATCAGTAGCCTAGGGACTTCCAATCTCCATCTCCAGCTTTGCAATAGGATCTCCTATCTCAACTAAAGAGCATTGGACTCCACCGGGCTCCCTCATACTTCCAGCTCCACCTTGGTCAGTCGTCGACCATCCACCACCTCAACTCGTCACTCCGTCCCTCTGGCTCTGTCAGGCTTATCCTTCCCTCCACCTCCGCCTCCGTCCTCAGCCGCTCTGGCTCCGCAGCAGTCTTCCGGAGCCCTGCCTCCGCATCGGTCGCCTGAGCCTTCAGCTCCGCTTTGGGCCTCTGGATCCTCAGTGTCGCCCTGGCTCTCTGTCTGCTTGGCTCCATCCTGGCCTAATCTTCCATCAGCTCAGTTTCCGTCAGTCGGCCCATGGTGGGGTCAGCCATTTCTCCACCATGGCTACTCCCACTGTCGACTCCACCGTGGGCCGCTATCCTGGCTGGCCTCTTGATTTTCATCTGGTTCCTCCTGCTTCAGGCTCCTCCCTGGCTCCTCCCTCCATCCACTCCCACCTGGCCCTTTGGACTATGTTCCCTTTCCATTGTCTGCCCAACGCCTGCCTATTGAACCCCAACCCTACCTCTTCTGCAGGACTTTTGTCGGTAAGAGGACGTGGCATTCCAGGAGGGGGGCGAACTTTTATGGCTATGTTCTGTTTCTGCCTCCATATTTCCCTGTGTCCCATTGTCTATTTGTTTCCATGTTTTTTTTTATTTTATTTTATTTTATTTGCTCGTTAGTCATTAGTTAACTCCCTTAACCTGTTTTCCCCTCGGCAGCTGCCCTACTTAAAATCTTCCCTCTGTTTAGTAGTTTGCCGGAATTTTTTTTGTTACATGTGTTGTACTGCTACATTTACTGCTACCCAGAGTTACTTTCTTGTATTCGTGTGGATTATAATTAAACTAATTTTGTGGATTATCTTCATCTCCATTGCCTTTATTAGAGAGACCGTAACAACCAAATTAATTGGGCAATTGTAATAAATTAATAAATTATGCAATTAATAAAATGATGCATTACTTTTTTTGTACCTGTAAGTACACTCTAGTTACAATGCATAAAGGTCATATTGCCTGTTTGCTACAATCAACAGGACAAAACTAAGAACATTAAGAACACTTTCTATAATGTTGTGTTTTGTTAAAGTTCCTGTTTGCTACAGTATGTATCCTAGATAAAGACAGCCTTCTGTTTTGTCATGCTTTATTGATTCATTGTATTTTGGGTTTATATTCTTAGTTATGTTAAACTATAATCTATAATCACAGCATTTCTAAGCTTCACAAAACATGCCTAGAAAATAAAGTGAAGTGTGCATTTCATTCCTTGTGATTAATGCTTAAACCTTGCATGAGACCTTGCGTGTGTTACCCAGTACAAAAGAATAAGAAAAATAGAGGATATCCGTCAATGCCCACAATATAACAAAAATCCATTATTGAATTCTCCTGTAGTTTACCTATAGAGAAAATATCAGGTAGAGCATCTTCTCTAGGACACTCTGAAGGACTGTGCTTTTCCTTTATTTTATTTTCCTGTTGTTCTTACACATTCATCCCACATCACCTCTCTGTTCTCTTCATGTCCCCCTTTGTCTTGTTATCGGATTGTGTAAAGGCCAAGGAGCTGGAACGACTGAGAGAAGAGCAACTCAAGGACAAGGTCTCTCAACAATCCAATGCCTATTAGCTTCTAAGCAATGTCTTCCACGCCGCAGTTAAGTGGCAGTCATAACCTTGCCATAGTTTGAATAAGAGCGACAACTGCATGTGTTAGACACTTAACAAAACCAAGACCCCAAGCGCACGCCTACACATTCGCCAGTTATGGCTCTGATCAAAACTATATATTTCGATTATTATACTATATAGCTATAGTATTATGACTGGCCTTGAAATTAAATCTAATATTAATGTGCTGCAGAGGCCCAATCTCAGCATCAGGAGGTACAGTGCTCAGCAGGCCACTAATTATAAGCTGCAATATGACATGTTTTCTAAATCGACTAGTCAAAAGGTTTCCTCTTCCTAAAATATAAAGGAAACTATATATTTTAATTTATACTGTGAATATTAGTATCTATATAACTATAGTACTAGTATTAGATGTAGTATTGTGTAAAATATTATATTTATTTTATACTATTTTTTTTTTTTTTTTTCATTTTTTACTGCTGTTTGATATACAGACCAAAAAAATCTACATACAACTATGGCTGTCAATAGAATAAAATAAGTAAAGGATAATGTACATCCAGCCAGTTGTTATCTCAGAATAAACCATGACAGGGTGATCAGGACGCCTATGCCATGCTACTTGCCACATAGGTAAATAATTAGACACGAAATATTGATTTGCTGCATATATGAAATATTTGAATGCAAAGCTTCCGTGAACACAGAAGTTGAGAGAAGCAGCAAGTTCAAACTAGACTGATATAATAAGGAAAACAGCGCAGTCAAACCACTTACTACACGACATTTCACCAAATAAAAAATTAAGGCGATAAAAGATTTAAGACGAAAATGTTTTAAAATCATACCAGTTTGTTTGTAATCTTATAATCGATTACAGCATACAAAACAATTGTAGCAAAATTGCAACAGCTGCGTTTGTACGAAACCATTTTGAATCAAATTTTAATATTTTATTAGCTAAACAAACGCCAAGCTTCCACCTAGAAAACTGTTCCTACCAAGAGTACAGCGCTGACTTCAGTTACCTGGATGAGCTTGTGCTATCAGCTTTTACCAGTTGTTATCAAGGGATAACACACCTCGGAATGTCAAGACTGACCAATCAGAATCAAGTATTCCACAGAGATGTGTAATAAGTATAGTTAGTTAATCGTATGATATCTGTGGTATGAACTTTTACTTAAAAAGTTATATTATATTATATTATATTATATTATATTATATTATATTATATTATATTATATTATATTATATTATATTATATTATATTATATTATATTATATCATATTATATTATATTATATTATATTATTCCTGGGTGGTCTGTGGAGCCCAAAACTCATGAAGTAATAACAATATTATTAATAATTATTATTATTGGAGGTTACTTACCTCGCTAATTGACAAGTTGATTGTTGGAAGACTACTTTTTCATTATGATCCATTCTGGCCCCGAATAGTAAAGCAGACAGAGGTTAACGTATGCTTTGTTTTCCATGTTCTGCTCGGTCTCACTCACAGCCAGTTTACCCCATTGACTTTGAGCGCAGATGGATACATTTGGCCCATCTAGTGGACCTCAAAACAATTGTTTTGGAGGGATGATGGATGTCACACGATCTGTGGAGTTGGAGAAAATGCAGAAAAGGGAAGCAAACTTTGGGCTTTAGGTAGACTGGACCTGCGCATGGGTGAGGGTAACCTGAGGGCAAGCGCTGAGATGGTCTTGATTTTACAGTGTGGCCCCCATGTCCTTCGAGACCTCCAGAAAGCAGCTGCTTCAAAGTGCGACCAACCACCACGTACCGCTGCGTTTTCCTCTGCTCCTCGGACAAGATTACTTTCCAAACAGAGTGCAGACAGCTTGATTAATAGAGGGGTCCACCGAAGTGCCTGCTGCAGTATATTTTCACACTTACGCTCATTTCATTCACTTTTATGTGTTGAACCTTTCACCACAGGAGTCCATCGGTTCCTAAAAACATACAGCTCTTTGAGACGATGTCTAGGAAAACTCATTACAGATTCTAGAGTTTAAGAGTTGAAGGACAAGGTCATGTCTAAACATACTTGCTTTTCGTCTGTGTATGTGTTTGGGCATCAGTCTCGGTGTGATGTAACATTCATTAAAAGATTTCATTTTTGTTACTATATTCATTTTTGCAATCATATAATTGTTTTTGTTTTTTTAATTCACCCTCATGCTCAGCTTATGACCTTTACATGACCCTAAACACCTGCTTCAATTTGTTTTGTTTCCGTTTGTGATTACTGTAGGCAATTTGATTAGAAGGTCTATTCTCTGCTTTATAGCCTACATCCACTTACAGAAAGATGCTAGAATCATATTTTATATGAAGTTGGATCATTGTGTTTGGAATAAAGGGGGGAATGGTACTTTAGCAGATAATTATGTGTAATCCACAATCATTTCCAATAATAACAGACAAAGTGGTTTTGGTCCACGTTATCCAATTAGCCATTCAATGTGAGATAGGTTGATGCTCTCTCCCAAAAAATTTAATCATTTCCTTAAATCGGCAATTTGCCCCTGCTTCCAGAATGCATAGAGCACAGAAATGATGGAACGTTATATTCCAGTACTGTCTTTATATAGAAACAGAAAATATTTTTTGTTTGTTTTGCTTTCTTTCTTTTGTTTGGATTGAACCCTGCTTTTTTCAATTGACGCTTGCACGAGGTCTGTCAGATGGGTCAGTCTGAGGACAGGCTGCAAGCTTTGAGCCAGGAAATAGAATTATTGAGAAAGAGACTACATGATCAAGTTACTTTAAATGTGTGTGTTTGTATGGTGAGCATGATTTCACCAAGTACATGATCCATGAGCAACTTTCCAATCAACCAATCAGAATTGAGATATAACTTTTCAGGAAATAACTGTTTTAGGCTTGCAATCAGGGTTAGGTGTGTCTACAACCTTGTTAATCAGCAATCATTTCACACTGATTCTAGGAATAAATTATGGGTAAGGTTAGGTTTAGGGGTAGGGATTGGGTTAAGTCTATATTTTTGGATAATATTGTTGATCCAGGACCATCAAAGATGTTGATACAGGAACATGTCTTACTTGGCAAAATTACGGTGACCGTTTGTGTATACAGTAATTATATAATTTATAATATAGTTATTATATAGTTTAAATAAATATTATTATAAAGTCAAATAAATTTTCTATTCAAATTGTTGCAGAGACCATGATTTCTTTATATATTTTTTTATATTATTTGATTATTTGAATAGAAGAGTCAAATGCAGTGCATCCTGGCTGAATAAAACTGTTAATTTATTTTAAATGTGTAAAATCATACAGTATATATAATATGTGAAGTGAAATAGTATTTATTATTTTCATGCATATTAAATTAATTATATTTATATATCAATATTATAGGAATCTCACAAGATTTTGATACAGAGTTTATATCTTTTCTCAAGGGAGTAGGAATCTGAAAATTGTGGAGGGGTAATGAATGCCAAATGCACGACAGTTGCCCAGTAGTTGTACCTGATTTTCTGCAAAGCAGACACTGGTAAATAAACGTTAACCATAGCTGTTTACAACTCTGCAAATGCTAATGTTTGACAGCAGGTAACCATGTTAATAACCCCATGATATGCTTGACAAGTGTTTTCTTTGATATGTTGATGTATTCCTGTTGAAACAAGAAGGTTAGACCATTTTCAATGCGAGAAATCATTTAGAAATTTCAAAAATGTAACTTTTGCCCTGACCCTGCCTTTCCATGTTTTGCTTTTATCAGTTTTATTGATTTATTTATCCAGCAGTCTGCTGCTCAGTTGGAATAAACGAGTGCAGTGTAATGTGTTGTGTTAGAAAAGCAGCAAGCAGGTCTAGATCAGAGATGGACTGAGCTTAAGACTGATCGGCCTACACCTTCTCCAGCCTCCATGATCTATAAACACATCCACTGACCAGCGTGATGCAACTCGACATATTATAAGAAATCTTGCATCTCTGTTTCTGTGCATGTGTTCGGACAGCTGGAAGATGAGCAGTCGACAGTCTCCAGGCTGCAGCGTGAGCTACAGGAAGCAGAACGTCAGAGGGATCTCTAGGTCACCTTAAGCTGTGCTGAACTGTGACATCCAGCAGAAAGAGTGCATGCGGCTCGCAGAGCAGGACAATGTACACCACATCATACTCTGGTAAGGGTTCCTGTTCCTGAGGAAAAGCTGTGTGTGTGGTAGCTGTCCAGTAGAGATGACAGTTGTGGTACATCTAAAGGCCTCAGCTGGCAGAATGTGAGCCGGATCAAGGACACTGTCTGTCCAGTCCATCCACTCTCACTCACACACTCAGATGGACCAAAGATGGACCTGACGCCCGGGCCGTCTCCTGTTTCCCCCCGTGTACTCGCAGCCGAACTTTTCATAACCTGTCAATTGAAGTAGAAGCTGTTCTGGTTTATTTATACATCTGTGACTGGTCAGTTATTTGTTGGGCAGAGTGTCCTTGTGTGTTATAAATAGGACAAACCTGTCACTTCAGTGCTGACTGGATGTTTTGAGTTCTTTGAGAGATTTTCTTTTTCATATTTATTAATTTATTTTGACTTTTTTTTTTTCAGAGCGAGCGAGCAGTGAATAATGCATTGGATTCTGCTCCATGTACTGTTTTTATCATTAGCATTCAGCCCCAGTTATCTTCCGAACTTATGAGTGCCTGTGAAATGTTTGTGATGTTATTTATTTATGTTGCCCTCTCAATTATTCATTTGTTTATTTATTCATGGCAGAACTAACTGCAATTGGAAAATTCATTTTTGCTGAAGGGCACATCCATCCTCTCCCCCACCACCACCACCACCACCACACCCCGATCCACTCTCCCTCCCTCCTGCACATCAGGTTTGTTAGGAACCGCTTCATCTGCCATTTCCTAAGACTCAAGGGGAGATGTCATTTTAATCCTAGTAGACGGCAGAAAAGACAGGAGAGACAGACACAGAGAGAAAGAGAGTACTTCATATGAAAAAAAAAAAAAAAACTTTGCACTATAAGGGTGATGGTGCAGGATTATAGAGAGACATTTAATGAAAGAAGGATGAATTTGATAGACCTTATATATCACGGCGTGTTTCATACTGAATTCCCTCAGGCCTCTGTGCTTTCCTGCTTTTTCTGCCTATTCCTTGTCTGTTCTGTTGTCATATACAGTATATACACTATATGGACAAACTTATTGGTGTTTTAATTAGACCCATTGCCATAGTTGCATAAGATCAAGGATCTAGTCATGCAGTCTGCATTTGCAAACATTTGTGGGAAGAAAATGGGTTGCAACCTTTGCTGTTCCTGCACCACCTGCTGCCATCGCTGCACCTTTCATACTGATTATGAAAGTGATAATTGGAAATGGTGAATTTTCAGCTATTATTTTCAAGGTTGTGCTGTTTAAGAATTTCTTATTGTTTATGATACACTATAAAAAAATTTAAATAAATAAATAAATAGTACTTTTATTCAGCAAGGGCACATTAAATGTATCAATTGTGACAGTAAACCATTTATAATTCTGATATCTATCTAAAATATATTTTGTTCTTTTGAACTTTCTTTTCTTCAGAGAATCCTAAAATATGTGCATGGTTTCCATGCAAATAGTTTGCACCTAAAAAAATGCTTTCTACACTGATATTAAGAACCATCATTAATAATTGAGCTCCAATTTTAATTGATAATGGATCACCAAATCAAGGCAAGTTTATTTATATAGCACGTTTCGTACACAATGGTAATTCAAAGTGCTTTACATAAAAGAAAGTAAAATAATAATGAAGTAAAATAATACATTTTAAAACATTAAAATTATTTTAAAAAATACTTATTTACATTTATTTTAAAACAGTTAGAAAATGATTTTATATAAATAAAATAAATAAAAAAACAGTGAAAATATAGTGCAATCAGTACGGACATAGCACAGTGCTCATTCAATAAATGAATGTTAGATTGATTTCTGAAGGATCATGTGACACTGAGGACTGGAGTAATGATGCTAAAAAATTATCTTTACCATCACAAGAATAAAAAATGACATTTTAAAATGTATTAAAATAGAAGTTATTTTTAATTGTATTTTTTTTTTTCACAATATGACTTTTTCACTGTATTTTTTTATCTAATAAATACAGCCTTAGTGAGCATAAGAGACTTCTCTCAAAAACATGTAAATATAAAAAATAATAATAATAATAATTCCTCACACTTGATAAAATGAGATCATGAGATTGTCATTTGTTTGAATGTGGCGTGTTTAGCTGGCAGAGCAGATGCAGCAGGTCACGTCTGGGGAAGACGAGGTTATTGTCCTGCAGAAAGAGGTGAGAAGACTTCAGGAGATCCTGAAACAGAGAGGGGGGGGGGGGGTGACAGAGAAAAACACAACACAACACAGCTCCAGCGAGAGACAGACTCCCTTTACAAACAGCCAAACACACACAAAATACAAACACACTTAAAGACACAAATTGGCTGGTCTGGGTATTGAGACCTGAGGAAGATCTGGAGTAAGCTGGAGTTTGTTGTGGTGAAGGGCTTGAGTGTGTTTAGCTGAAGGGTGTTTGTGAGCTCTCCGGTGAGCGCACTCACGTGTAATATTTCCTGTCTGCTGAATCGACAATCCACACTTGGGCATGGAATTCCAATTAACTTCCTTTAATTAGTCCCTCCCTTGCTCATGGCACAGTTCCTCCATTTATTTTAATCTTGTTTATGCACCTTGATTGTTTCACAATATAGATTTTTTTAATTAGGCAAGATTGATTAAATTGCATTGATTCTCTGTCTTTATTAAAATTAAAAAGACCCCCCCCCCCCACTCTACTCTCTTCAAACCTGTGTTATTTTTCATAATTAGTGTCTGTGCCTTAAGCTTGACTTTAGGTGTCTGTGAGTGTGTGGTATGAAAATAATGTTTAATATACTTTATTACAGCATCTGAAAGACTGTTTCATTTAAATACATTAAACAAAACTATACAATACATTTTATTTGTTTGTTTGTATTGTTTTATGTGTTGTTTTGTTTTGTTTTGCAGTGGACTCAAACATCTCTTTAGTGTAATAGTCCACATTGCATTCACACTGGTCTTTCATAATAACTTATAAATTTATTACATTATATTAACTCAAATGAAAAGATGAAGACAGAAATGCATTACTGTTGTAAATTATAATTTTACTGTAAAATAAAGTATGTAACGATAATTACGATAATTATCTAATTTACGTTAGAAGTTCCTCATGTCCAAACCATTGAACATGAAACATTTCAAATGCTTGCGCTTTTTATTTTTGCAATGCTATAATCTTCTGTCAACAGAAATGTTGGATATTATGCAAATGTGTAAATGAATAAAACCTAATGCGCGTAGCTTTCCAAAATGCACATTAAACTCGCAGCACACACAGAAATGGAGTTACGGAATTTACCGTAAACCGAGCCTCTTTGAGACTGATCGTATTGTGCAGCCACATTTATTTATTTATTTAAACATTACATTCAGTATAATTAATTATTAGTTTTTCGTCAACAAAACCCTGTTTGGAAAACCTTGACCTAGACAATACTCAGAACACCCCTGAAAACAAATGTGCTCAGAAACACCTTAACAACTACATATCTTCCACCTACTGTACAAAGGCTTAAGGCCCCATTCACACCAAGAGCAATAACTATAAAGATAATCAATATCTACATTAACATCCCCAGCAATGGATGATAATATAGTGCTTCTAATAAGTGCACACTGAATTTATGTAATTTGTTGCTTCTGAAAGACAGGTGGATTCTGATTGGCTGTCTATGTTTTTATCATCCTAAAAACAACTAAAAAAAGAAAACATGATATTGTTCATCTGTATCATTATCATTATGGTATGGATGTCTCTATTCTCATAGAATTAGAATGATTATTAGAACTAACTTTATAGTCATAGTAATTGCCCTTTGCTGGGACTTGTTGGCTAGTTCTGCACATCAGGAAGCATTTATTTTATTTACAAAATGTGTAAACGTATTTTCATTAGATTATTGTATAGTAGAGGATTGTTATAGCAAACGCTGACTGCTTGTGTAACACTTCTAGATCCCCTAGAAGATCCAGCGCTTTTCAACCTCCTGCTTTCTGCCTCACCTGATAAACACTTGATGCTGATCTGTAGAATTTTTAATCATGAAGCTCAGCTCGGCTCAGCTCTTTTAATTTTGATCGATGACTCTGTTTATTCTTTACACATCACATTCCTCTCTGTGTTCTAGCCCTCCACCTTCTGACCCCATACCAACCACTCCTCTCTGCACTCCTCCGCCTGATATGAAAATAATATTAGAAACTAAATGAGATATGAAATTGTATGTCTGACAAGTGACTTGATGACCGGGTTTTATTGCAGGGCCTGATCCATGGAAATTTTATGCTAATAACACTGCTGTCCAACCGATCTAGTGCGAAATTAATCAGTGGAGGAAAAGGATGAGAGAGCTCCATATAAAGTGTGTCTAACCTCCTCTCTCTCTGTCAGTCTAAATCTCATCTGAAATAACCACAGGCTGTTGTCTGTGTGATGAGTTTGCGACTGAAAGAGGGACTTGGAAAATTAGACTGATTATAAAGCCACCACGTGACACACCGCTGTCAACTCCTTCCAAGGACTCAACAAGGTGCACTCAGTGATTTTTTTGTTTATGTTGCTTTGGCCCATATGTCATCTCGGGCTTATACTGACACCTAGAGGTGTGGATGCAGTATCCCTCAGAAGTTTTCAGTTACTGATGTCATTGTTCTAAAACAGCTCCAAATGAAGAATTACATAAATAGAGTCAGTAGAGTTGCTGGTAAATAACTATCCTTGTGAACATGTCGGCCAAGATTAGGCGACCAACTCCATGTAGAATAAAATATTTTATTAGGCTGCTGACACACACGGAGTCTTCATCTCATTTTTCAAAACTCCTATTAATTTCAATATTCGTCGACTTTTCTGAAAGCTTCATTCATTTGTCTCAAAAATTTCAACAATAAAAGATTAAAAAATCCATATTCAGGAGTCTACATTTCATTAATAGAATATCAATTATTTATATTAATAATAATAATATTTCACAAATCTTTATTAATGATAGTAATGTGTATTATTATTATTATTCATGAAAAGTAGACACTTTATATAATAATAATAACAATATTATCATTAATAATACATTATTATTACTAATAATAATGCACAAATAATAATGATGATGATGATGAAAAGTAGACTTTTTAATATTTAAGAAGGAGAAGAGTATTATACATTATGCGTATATATATATATATATGTATATATATATATATATATATATGTATATATATATATATATATATATATATATATATATATATATATATATATATATATATATTATATTATTATTATTATTATTATTATTATTATTATTATTATTATTTTCACTCTCTGGTCTTGTCAGACTGACTAGTTAAACCCTCAAGATTTCCAACAGTCCAACTAAATGAACACTTTGAAGAAGTTATATTTATATTTGGAATTATGTTCAATCTCATCCTGAAATGTAAGTTAAGATAATAATAAATGAGAATCACCTTTTAACTACACAGTTTTCTGCAATTTTGATTCTGTTTATGCATTTATATACCATATGTGTGTCTCATTTAAAAAGTTGGGATTCATGAGCCTTATTCTGCAGTGTACTGTAAATCAATTTAGTTGGCCAATCAGACAGCTTCAAAGTATCAAATGACCACATTTTTCTTGTGGTTGTCAAACCTCGCCTTGCCTTTACCACCTTTTAGTAGTTTACATCAACTTAAGGAACATTCATACTCTCTCCTTTCCACTGCTTACTTGCTTCATTTATCCCATTCATCTGTCAGCGGTTTTCCTATGTGCATGTCCATGTTGCTCCTCCCGGCTCGATTCCAAGGAAACAGAAGCGTAGGTGAATCACAAATGGAGTCATTATCAGATTCCACTATTTTAAAACAACACAATTAGTGGTGTAGTCTTAATGATGCTTGCGAGGGAAGTTAGGTGGACTAAGGAGACTCCATCCAGGGCCTTCACCAAGTCCAATAAATCACGCAAGTTAACTCACAGAACTAATATACCACATGCGTGTGTGTGCGCGCAGTAGTCTGTGTGATTTATTATTTTCACCCTGCAAGACATCTGTTACAGTGCTTCTTATTTTTGTAATGCATCATCAGCCAGGGGAAAGAATAATATTATCCAATCTGGGATTGTCTCCCTCTGGAGTCTAATAATCTAATGTAGAGCTGCTATCAGTGAGGCACCACAGACACGCTTCAGGGAGCAAACAGGCTTCACTGCTTTCTGTCTGAAAATCTCTAGCATTCATTATATATGCTAGCCTGTAACTGCAGATCTAAGTCTGTAAATATTGAGTAATAATAGGACGTTTCTGACTCTAAATTCTGACTGAATGAGCCATATTTGAAGTGTACTAATTAAGAATGCCCTTGTAGTGAATATCAGCACGGCTATGATACAAGTACACACATACTCGGGATATATTATATATATATATATATATACATATATCCCAAAGTTTAAATGTGTGTGTGTGTGTGTGTGTCCCACAGAGGCCAAAGCATCAATATTTTGCATTTTTTATTTATTGTTATTATTATTATTATTATTATTTTTTTATTATTATTATTTTTTTGTGGCTGCAAATTTCTACCTCACTTAAAGTTAATCTTTGAAACACTGTGAAATGTAATCTTTCAAAAATGAATAAACAATGTTCAACAATGCTGTGATGCCTATATTTAAATTTAAAAAGACAAATTTTAGTTTTTAGTGTTTTATTATTCAATTGTTTTTACATAATAATCATACAGAAAATATGAATGAAAATAATTATGAGCTCATCGGTATCAACCAGAATTTTATTTCAGTGCATAATTATTTAATTCCGCTTCCACACGGCTCACATACTCTGATCTGGGATGCCAAAAATACAGACAAGAGAAGGGACATAAAGAGTGCTGTTGCAGTATTTATTATCACTCTTGGAATGCTATTGTCACGTAACAGCTTGTTAATCCAAAGCACGGAGCGTGACACAGAACGATTGAGATTCATGAAGACTTTAATGAAAACAAAGCAAAACTACACATACACCTTAAACAGTGACGTTAATGCAAAACATTGATCTTAGGAAACAGAGGGCTTTAATACACTGAAAGAGGTGATTAACAAGACAGCCAACAGATGTGTAACTAATGAGAAGATGTAGTAACAAATGAATGAGAGCAGAGACAATGAAAACCATGACATAGAAACTAAACAGAACATGAATAAGACATGATTGTGACAGCTGCTGAATTTTTGAGCATCGTAGACCGTTCCATTGTTATATTTGAGTAGAATTGTGTTTAATCTTGTCTTTTTGTCTAAGTCAGTTGTATAATGTTTGTTTTTATTATATTGTATTTATGATGTTATTACGGTGGCTGAGAGAGCTCAACATGCTGCAAAAAAAAAAAAAAAAACCCTGCAAATTAAGAAAACATCTTCATCATTCATTCTTCAAATCCTTCAACATCTACATTCATCAAATTCTCGTGTGTTGTCAAATTGATGCAGATGTTTTCTTAATTTGCATTTTTTTTTCTGTTTGCATGTGTTGTGCATTCGTTAAGTTCTCTCAGCCACCTTACATTCTTTTGTTGACTTTGTATCTACCATTTAATGCTGATAGATCTGTCAATGAAGCTGATATGGCAATACATTTAAATGCAACCAACCAGCTTACTAGTAGGGCTGGACCGATAAATCGATGAAGAATCGATTTGTGGATATTTTTTGTGATTATTTTATTTCAGTTTTAGTAAACTATAATAACCCCGGGCTGTTCAGTTGATTTGAACATTTCGACACACTTGTGACCAAGAATGCTATCAAAGTAGCCTCGAGAGCTTTTTCACACTATCAAGCTCAATATGTTTTGAAGCTCAGTCTGTTTATTTCTCAGTCGTGTTGTCTGTTGTGTGTCAGTGTAAAGTTCAGAAGAACGAGTTGTGTGATCTGCGTGAGGAGGTGCAGCGATGGCAGCAGGTGGAGCAGGAACAGAAGGAGAGCCGGGTGAAGGATGTACAGGTCCTAATGGAACAAGTTGTGGCAAATGGCAAAAGACAATAAAAATGCAATAGTAAAAAAACAGTTAATTGTTTAACAGCAAGCTTCTTACTATATCCAGTGAATAAATATATATTTACACAATATATATATATATATATATATATATATATATATATATATATATATATATATTCATTCATTCATTTTTTGCAGTGCAGTAAATACCAAACAGACTTGCATTTGGAAACCTAATTATTTATTTGCAAAATTGTTTAGCTAAACTGAAACTATAAAGCACAAAGCAGCAGACATCAGTGGTGGTCCTGATTGTTTGTCTCTCCTCAGGTGGCACAGAGGGATGAGCAGGTCCTCGGTCTGAGGGCTCAGGTTGTAGCTCTGCAGGGGGATCTGCAGGTACACTGCGCCCAGCTGGAGAGTGGAGACGATGCCCTCATCACTCTGAGCCAGCAGCTCTGAGACACACTGGGAGAGCTGGAGCACAGCCGTAAACACAGCCAGGAGTGTGAGCTGCTCATCAGCACTCTAAGAGACACCGCTGCTACCCTTCGCCGACAGGTAACTCAACCAGAAACACCACCAACTAACCCACAGCTTGAGTAGGTGTGTTCCTTCATGCTGACACAAGTACATCTTGGTCATTAATGTCAAACAAATTTGGTCCTAACCCTACCTCTACACCTAACCATTAAGAATCACTAAGCTCATAGGGAATTAAAGGAATCCGATTGATTGATTGGTCGGAGATTAACAAGGTTTTCAATGAAAACTATTTTATCATCAACATTCTTAACAACAAGATCAATATTATATATATATTCAATTGAATATATATATATATATATATATATATATATATATATATATATAATAAAAATAAAAACTGATTGCCATAAAGAGCAGTCAAACTTACTATCAAGTAGTCATTTTCAAAATATTTCACCACAGAATGCCATAATCAACTAATCAGAAACAAGTATTCCAGAGAGCCATGTACTGTAATTAGCAAGAGCAATAATAATAGTAATGCTTGCTTTAACAAGCAACAGTAATGGACATCTAATGAAGTTAGATATATATTGATCTTGTTGTTTGAGAATGTTGATGATAAAATAGTTTTCATTGAAGATCTTGTTCATCTTTGACCAATCAATCAATCGTTATGTTAACGGATTCCAGCGTTCACGCGGTTCCGGTCCGTCAGTGTGTTCCAGGAGCGGTGCATCTGCAGCAGTGCAGTGATCGTTCACAAATGCATCCTATGTGAAAGCACAAGGAGTATGAGTCTGTGCTGCTTCTGCACCACACACGTAATGCATACGCACTGCAGACGGAGTATGTGTGAAACAGGCTTGAGTCTTGTCAAGGTTTCCATTGGGAAGCTTCTTAAAAAATGTATAATAATTCCCAGAAGCAATCCCGGCAGCATCTTAGCTGCACCCATGTTAGCACGTCACGTTTGATGTGGTAATTTCACAGTAGGCATACACACAGGTTTAAAGACTCATTATCGCCCCCCTACAGATTCGGCTAGGTATACATCCGCGCTAAAACATCAATGTGAAAGTCATCATACCTCGCCTAGTATAGACCAAGCTCCCAACCCAACTTTAAGAATAGACTAACGGCGATATTTTTTTATTACCCGATAAGATTCTCCCGTTAATGCAGCACGTTAACACCGATAACGGCCCACCACTATATATATATATATATATATATATATATATATATATATATATATATATATATATATATATATATTGTGATGGCCTGTTGGTCAGGACTGTTTCCTTGTGTATGGTATGTTCTCTGTTGCAGGGGGCGTGGCTATCATTTGTCAGCGAGATTGGGGACACCTGGGCCCAGGTGTTTCACGCCTTTATAAACCTGCCACTCTCTTTGTGGGGAGAGAGCCCTTCTCTCCCGTGCACTGGTTGTTTTGTTCATGCAACACGCAACAGTATACGATCCATTCATTCAAACATGCACCTCATTCTACTGACTTTACTGATTCTCACACGTCACTGTTGTATTATGTTATGTTAGTTGTTGTATTGGTGTTTTTGTTCAGTTAATAAATTTCATTTTTGTGGGTTAAAACTGCGTCCTTTTAGTTTTGTCATGGCTTTAGAGCCAGGTCATGACAAGTGGGGGCTCGTCCGTTGGTTTTGATCCGTTATATCGCTTAATTGTTATTTTATTAAGTTATGGAGTAGGTGTTGTATTGTTTTTGGTTTTGTTTTGCGAGGTCGGGTCAGAATATTGTGTATAGTGTGTCGTCATACTGTACGTCAGCTGATGTTGAGGATTCATTATTGCTTCGATCAGGTGTTGGAATCCTGAGGCGACAAAGTGGCTTTGTTTGAAGCGGACGCAGTTGAAACTTTGTGTGCGGTGAGTTTGTTTTTTTTTTTCTCTCTCTCTCTCCTTCTCTCTCTCTTTTTTTCGACTTTGGTGCGCAACAATTCAGGTAAATAAGTGTATGACTGTGTTACTGAGTATTCATGGGCTGCAATCGGTGTCCCTGTTAGGTGTAGTGGCGTTGCTCTTTTGGATTTTTATTTTTATTTTTTATTTTTTTGGGCTGGGTTTTGTAGTGTTGTGGTGAAGGCGGTTAGAGCAATTGTCTCGGGCGCACATCCGTGGTCTGGGGCGAGTCGCCAGGTTCTGGTTGCTTGTCCTGTCCAGCGGGCATTGGTGCTTAAATGCCCACCGCCGGTAACTGCATGAAGAGAAAGGTTTTAGTTTAGGTAGGTAGCTTTTGGGGGCTGAGTTAGTTAGGGGGACATCCTTTGCTTTTAGATCTTGACCATTGTGTGTTTTGAGTCATATACTTGCTGAGCTGTTTTTGCGCATTTTGATAATGTCGATTGTGGAGGAATTTATTGCTTGTCCGTCGGAAAAGGCGTTTGAGCAATGTACAAAAGAGCAGTTGCTGCAGTTGGCAGACTACTATCAAGTTGAGGTTAGTAGTAGTTCTAAAAAAGAAAAAAGAAAAGGCAGTGTAAAGAGTAAATTGGTTGAACAGAAAATTTTGGTGGAAGAAAAATTGACTGATTCGTCTTTTGCGCCTGTATCAATGGAGGGATTGAGTTTTGCAGAGAGGAAAGAACTTTTTATGTTGCAAATAGAATATGATAAATATAAAGTGAACGCCACAATCGAGAAAGATTTGGCTGTGGAAAAGTTGCGTCAGCAAACTGAGCAAACGCGCTTGGATTTGGAACATCAACTCGAGGTGATTCGCGAGGGTAAAAGTACATCTCGACCTGGAGTGAATTTGGAGTTAGCTTCAGATCCTCAGCAGCTTAGCTCTGATTTTGATGTGTTGGGAAATTTGCGACTGGTGCCGAAGTTTTCGGAGAGTGATCCAGATTCTTTTTTTCTGCTATTTGAAAGGGTTGCAGATGCACGTAACTGGCCGGCCGCAGCTCGTGCTTTGATGCTTCAATGCGTGTTAACTGGTAAAGCTCAAGAGGCCTATTCAGCAGTAACTGCGGCAGATAGTCAAGATTATGCAAGGGTGAAAGCTGCCGTGTTGAAGGCTTATGAACGCGTTCCAGAATATTACAGACAAAGATTTAGATCTTGGAAAAAAGGTCCGAAGCAGAGCCATCTAGAATTTGTGCGGGATTTAACCACTTGCTTTTCACGATGGTGTGCGTCTGCTGAGGTCACTGATTTTGAGAGTTTATGGGAACTCGTTATATTGGAACAGTTTAAAGACTCAGTTCCCGAACGTGTTGCCATATATATCAGTGAGCAAAAGGCAAAAACTGTGGCTGAAGCAGCTGTGCTGGCTGATGATTTTGTGTTGATACATAAACATGCATTTGTTGAACACAGGATTCCAACGAATTATATAGGGACTGGGATGAGTACAATGCCTGATGTTTCGTCTCGTACAAATAGAGTTTTTCAGTCCGACGGGGGTGGTGGTTCACGTGAAGCGGATAAACGTTGCAACTATTGTCATAAACGCGGTCATTGGGAGGCTGACTGCTACATGCTTAAGGCTCGTAAGACAAAATTTGTTCCAGGTTCTCAGGTAAAAGGCGCGGGCTTGGCTGTGCCTGGAAATCTGACAACCGGAGATTCGGGTTATCATGTAGACAGCTCGTGTTCAGCTGCTATGAAGTCTTATTTGCCGTTTGTGAGAAGGGGTTATGTGAATCTGGTTGGCAGTGAGGTAAAAGTGCCGGTGAATATTTTGAGGGACACGGGAGCATTTGATTCATTTATTCAGGCAGGCGTGTTACCTTTATCCAAAGAGTCTGAAATTGGCAGTTTTATTCCAGTTCGTGGAATGGGCTTAAATGTTTTGTCTGTACCATTACATAGAGTGGTTATTGATTGTGATTTGTTTCAGGGCGAAGCTGCGCTTGCTGTGCGCCCAGCGTTGCCAATTGAGGGAGTCTCTTTGATTCTCGGTAACAAATTGGCGGGTACTCGGGTTTGGCCTGATGTTATTCCGCCCATCATTGCCGAGTCGGCGCCGCAGTTGAGGCAAGATCCTGATGAATGCCAACGGGATTTTCCTCAGGCATTTGCAGCCTGCGCTGTAACCCGCGCTATGGCGCATGCCAACACTGAGCATGAATCTGTTTTTCACACTGGTAAATGTTTAAAAAAGTTGTCATTGCCTTTGGCCGATTTCCCTGTATCTCTGTCCCATAGTGAGTTGGTGGCGGAGCAGCAATTAGATTCTTCACTGACAGGATTGTATGATCAGGTCAGGCCTGACGGGGAGGTCGAGGACAGCGCCTGTGGATATTTTCTGCAGAATTCTCTGTTGGTGAGAAAATGGACTTCGCACAGGGGTAATGTGGTTGGGGATCCTATCTTCCAGCTTGTTCTACCAGCTAAGCTTAGGCAGTCAGTGTTAAAAATTGCACACAATGAGTCGGGACACTCTGGTGTAAAGAAGACATATGATCGTTTGTTGAGACATTTTTTTTGGCCTTGTTTAAAAAGAGATGTTTCCTTATATATTAAAACGTGTCATACGTGTCAGCTGACAGCCAAGCCTAATCAAGTTTTGAAATCTGCCCCACTGTATCCCATTCCGGCTGTTAGTCAGCCATTCGAGCATTTGATTATCGACTGTGTTGGCCCTTTACCGCGATCAAAGTCTGGCGCTGTCTATTTATTAACGGTGATGTGTCAGAGCACCCGCTATCCAGCCGCATATCCGTTGCGTACTATTTCAGCCAGGTCAGTAGTTCGTGCTCTTTCTCAGTTTATTTCAATTTTTGGTATTCCAAAAATAGTTCAATCTGACCGAGGGTCAAATTTCTGTTCTCATGTGTTTGCGCAAGTTTTAAAACAACTTTGAGTTCAACACAATCAAGCCTCGGCCTATCATGCTCAGAGTCAGGGGGCGTTGGAACGCTTTCATCAGTCATTGAAATCACTTCTCCGTTCATACTGCACTGAGTTGGGTAGGGATTGGGAAGAAGGGTTACCATGGTTAATGTTGTCGGCCAGAGAGGTAACGCAAGAAAGCCTTGGGTTTAGCCCAAATGAACTTGTATTTTCCCACACTGTTCGTGGTCCATTGGCTGCACTGGCCGACCATTGGAGGGAGACAGAGCCTCCTAAGAATTTAATTGACTTTGTGAATGGGTTTCGCCATCGTCTGTATACTGCAGGCAATCTGGCTAAAGAGAAGTTGACTTCAACACAGGTGAAAATGAAGTCCTGGTATGATAGGAATACAGAGCGGAGAGTTTTTAATCCAGGTGACCAGGTGCTTGCTCTGTTCCCTATTATCCAGTCGCCATTCCAAGCCAAATTTGCAGGACCTTATATGGTGGTGAAACAAGTGACGGAGCAAAATTATGTGATTGCTACACCGGATCGCAGGAAGAGCACACAGCTTTGTCATGTGAATTTGTTAAAACCCTATTATTCCCGCATGCCCCAGCCGTCGCTGTGTTGCGCCCCATCAAGTGTGGAAGGTTCTAGGTCAGAGGGTGTGTCTGAGATCACGTTGGGGGATTCTATTTCTGGGGAACAGGATTATGGCTGCGGTATGCCAGAGCAACAATTGTGGGTTGGGCGTTTTAAGAACTCTGAGGCCCTAGCTAATATGGAAAAGTTGTTGGCTCATTTGTCTGCGCCGCATTCAATAGAGTTGGCAGATCTGATACGTAGTTTTCCATGTCTATTTTCTGACACTCCGGGTCGTACACCTCTGGTTGAACACGATATTGACATTGGAGATGCAAAGCCAATTAGACAAAGGTTCTATCGTGTGAATGCTGAAAGACTTAAATGTTTAGATGCTGAAGTTACATACATGTTGGAAAATGGTATAGCAGAACCCAGCTCTTCTAGTTGGGCTTCTCCGTGTTTGCTTGTTCCCAAGTCAGATGGTACTTTGCGCTTTTGCTCGGACTTTCGCAAAGTAAATGCTGTCACGAAGCCAGATTCTTTTCCACTTCCAAGAATGGATGACTGCATTGACCAAGTGGGCTCTGCAAAATTTGTGAGTAAACTTGATTTACTGAAAGGTTACTGGCAAGTTCCTTTGTCCAATCGTGCACGTGAGATTGCTGCTTTTGTTACACCAAGAGGCTTGTATTCTTATTCTGTGATGCCATTTGGGCTTCGGAATGCGCCTGCCACGTTCCAACGTCTCATGAATCATGTTATTGGGGATATGCAGGGCTGTGCGGTGTACTTGGATGATGTAGTACTATATTCAGACACTTGGGATGTTCATCTTCAGCGTATGAGGGAGCTTTTTATCCGTTTGGCAGAGGCGAGGCTCACCGTCAACCTCTCCAAATGTGAGTTTGCCAAAGCAACGGTGACCTACCTTGGTCGAGTTGTGGGACAGGGGCATGTGCGTCCTGTTAGCGCAAAGGTTGAAGCGATTGAGCGGTTTCCAGCGCCAACTACTAAAAAAGAGCTAATGCGTTTCCTCGGCCTTGTGGGCTACTACAGAAGCTTCTGTAGGAACTTCTCTACGGTTGTGACACCTCTTACTAATTTGCTTAGAGAGAAAGAAAAGTTTGTGTGGTCTTCTGTGTGTCAGAGCGCCTTTTCGCAGGTTAAAACACTCCTTTGTACTGCTCCTGTCTTGACGGCGCCACGTTTTGATCATCCCTTTAAGTTGTATGTGGATGCCAGTCAGGTCGGTGCTGGGGGTGTTTTGATGCAGGAGGATGACCGGGGTATTGATAAGCCTGTGAGTTTCTTCTCAAGAAAGTTCAACTCTTGTCAGTTGAATTACTCAGTGGTTGAGAAGGAAACCCTGGCTCTGATAATGGCGTTAAGACATTTTGAGGTTTATGTTGGTGGTAGTGCTCCTGTTGTGGTCTTCACCGACCACAATCCTTTAATTTTTCTTAATTCGTTACAGTGTCCGAACCAGAGATTAATTAGGTGGTCCCTGTTCCTGCAATCGTATTGCCTGGATGTCCGTTACATTAAGGGGACTGACAACGTGGTGGCAGACGCGTTGTCTAGAGCTCCACAGGTTTAATCTACGGGCTTAAGGTTCCCCTCCTGTTTTTTTTCCCCAAATTCTCAATTTGCTTCCTAGGTGCACGGATTGCTGAGCTAAGGAAGTGGTAAAGGGGGTGGTGAACTGTGGAACCGGACTGATTATGGTCAAGTAAGAGGTTTGTTGTTTTTATGTAGCTTTGTTTAATAATCACGTTCATATAGTTTTTTTTTTTTTTTTTTTTTACTTTCTTTATTGAATTATGAATTGTGTTACTAGTCATATGTTGATGACGGGATTCCCTTTGGGACCCCGTTCTTATGGGGGGGGGTGTGATGGCCTGTTGGTCAGGACTGTTTCCTTGTGTATGGTATGTTCTCTGTTGCAGGGGGCGTGGCTATCATTTGTCAGCGAGATTGGGGACACCTGGGCCCAGGTGTTTCACGCCTTTATAAACCTGCCACTCTCTTTGTGGGGAGAGAGCCCTTCTCTCCCGTGCACTGGTTGTTTTGTTCATGCAACACGCAACAGTATACGATCCATTCATTCAAACATGCACCTCATTCTACTGACTTTACTGATTCTCACACGTCACTGTTGTATTATGTTATGTTAGTTGTTGTATTGGTGTTTTTGTTCAGTTAATAAATTTCATTTTTGTGGGTTAAAACTGCGTCCTTTTAGTTTTGTCATGGCTTTAGAGCCAGGTCATGACAATATGAAGATGTTGTTATACATACGTACATCCTTTATTAATTTTATTATTATTATCGAGATCAGTCTGACTTTACTATATACTTAATTTGTTTAAAAATTATTAATGATGATATTAGTAATGGGAATGTTTTCATATGTATTTGACATTTTATTACCTTTTTATTTACCTATATTTGAAAGAAAAAAAGATTTCAGCACAACTTTAATTGTAAGAAAATATTAAAAAGCTGTAACACTTTCGTTAAAATATACTTCTTGATAGTTATTAAATAATATTATTTTCTTGCTTTATTTATTTTTTTTAATGATATTAGGACAGTTGTATCACTTGACATTTTGCTTCATGTCTCCCCCCCAAAAATATAAACATTAATTTTAATTACAAAAAACATGCTCCTCATAGAAGAGGCATGTTCTAGTCATTGTATCTATAAATTGCATTTTTAATATAAAGAAAAGAAAAGAAAAGAAAAGAAAAGAAAAGAAAAGAAAAGAAAAGAAACTGAAAAAAGAAAGTTATTCGATTCATCAAAACAATGGGTATCTGACCATGAACATTACTCTACTTCTGCAAAACCACTGTATATTCACACCTGTAAACTATTAAATTGAGTATAAGAAGATCTGAACTATGAATGCACCATAATGCAACAGACTTAACATGGTCATCTCCTCCCTAGAGTTGAATTCTGTTGGGTTTGGATTTCACATCAAGCCAATTAAAACCTAGTTACCGCACGTACATGGAAAGTGGCTTGTTAGTACAGCTTGAGGTGTGAACACAATGGGGAAGGGATTCTACGCCATTCTTCATGTGCAAAAGCCAATCTGAGCTTCAGATACATTTGAGTGTTCTTACTGGATTGCATCGATCCAGGTCAAAACCCTCACTCTTCTCGCTATTTGAAGAGAGAGCTTTTTCAGGTGTTTCATTTCCCCCAGTGTCAGAGAGAGAGCTGTGTGTGGCTCTCTTGAGGAATTCTGGGATTTGAAGTTGCCATTGATTTGTAGTTGTTGAGTAAAGATTCCATGTATGGCCCTTTCAGACACAGCGACTGGTGTTTAAATGGACCTGAAGCTGTTTTGATTTGCGTGTACATTCACCGGGTGGGTGGCTGGGTGGTGTAAAGTGGAAAAGCATGCTGGGTCTGCAGTGTCTGCTTGAAATAATGGGCATTGCTCTCAGCGGTGGAGGGACAGGCCTTGTCTACAGCCCGGCGGTGCAGTCGTCTCTGTCGGATACAGTGCACATTAGGTGTGAGGACCTTCCTGCCCTACCTTCCCATGTCTTTTTCTCCTCCAGCACCTCCGGCTTCTCCTCTCAGATACCTGTGATGCCCAGCGTCCCATTAGCAATCCCTAAACATCACACTCATACACGCTATATTGATCCAGCTGTTTTCAGGAAGGACCTCAGAACACACACACGTCCTTCAGCCTTTCGCCCATGTCTTCTTCCCAAATGTGAAAGCTCCCCTTAATTGTTCCCACTCACTCAGAAGCTGCTGGGCTGTCAGCACTGCAGCACATAACCTTCACCAAAATCTGAGAAGGAAAGTTTCCTTTATTGGTGATTGTGATGTAAAACAATCACACCAGTCAATCGCCTCACTGTTTTCATTCTCAGTGGAAGAGCTGGCTGTAATATACTCGTAGACAGACTGAGATGATCCTCAGCTAGTCTAGGGGCCTTCAAACTATTTGATTACAACTATTGTAAGTGTTAGTTCACTCAAACATTCCTTTAAGGGGAAAATAGAGACCAGATCGAGGCTGATCTGCAGTTTTATATGCTGTTTTACAGTTCAGAATAATGAATGCCTACACTTTCTCTCCAGATTATTATTTATTATTATTATTATTATTATTATTATTATTATTATTATTATTATTATTATTATCATCGAGAGATCAGAAAAGTATGAGCCACATAATAAACTGCATCATCCTGGTTTATGAACATAAATTAGGTGATAGATCATTTGTCACCTAATTAATATTCAGAAGTCTTAATTAAAAGGGAGATAAATGGGCACTACTGGTCTTTGAAGCTATTCAAGAAATGCATTTTAGTATATGCGTTCCCTAGGAATGAACATGGTGTTTCTAGAGCCCATGTAATTACAGGAAGACAGTTCTCAGGTTTATTGCCCCCTAAGTTTGCTTTATATGAGTTTAAATCCAAAAACTTAAACGAGCTGATCGTGTATGTATATGTGTTTTCTAGGCTGAAGAGCGGGAAGAGATGATAGTAAAGACACAGACTGATATTTCCATCTACGAATTAGAGCAAGTGAGTGAATGGCTAGCAGTGTTTGTCTTTGTAGTTGAGAGAAACACTGCATGCTTTTCTCACATCTGCATGGATCCATCACAGTAATCTCTGCCTGTTACAAAATAGTCCCACCTGCTCCCCGTGTCATATGTTACTGTATGCATTGACACCATGCAACTTGGGGGCTATTTATCAGTCGTGAGCAGATGCGTTGATTGAATCCGAAGAGTCTTCGTGCAAGTTCATGGTCACCTTTGTGACTAATTGTTTGTTATGTCAGAGTGGCAGCAAGCCATCCAGCTTTAATGGAGTGTACTGGAGCGATCCATCAGGCTGTCGGAGAGCTCGCACGTCAGCCAAAGTGTCAGCGTTTTGTCGCGCTCTACGCAAACGGCGACGTGATTTAGTGCCCTCCTCGCGCCACTGCCCACCCGCTCCACCTACTCAGATTGATTACCCTTCTGTCCCGCTGACAGTGCCCGCCATCTTCTGGCAACCTTTTAACAGGGTTTTATAGATGATTCGAGCACCTCGTTTGGCTATTTATACATCTGTAAGTGGCCATGAAATATATATTTGCCTTGACACATGTTGCCGTTGAAGCGGCGTGTGTCCCAGCGCCTTGTGACACCTCGTTATTTTAATGGTGCCAAATGAAGGGCCCCCAACCTTGCACGTGTTTGCTGATTATGCCTGCACTATATTAGTTTCACAATCACATCTCACTAAAACTGTCCCGTTTGCATGTAGCAGACAGACACATGGCGTCAAAAGCACAGTGACACGTGCACAGTTAACCTGTCAGAGCCGTGAGGTGTGAGCGCAACCCGGTTCCCAGGGTAATTAAGAGATGGCACCCACACATAGAGCATCCTAGAGACTCAATTAAATGGTTAGCGTGTCAAAAGCACAGACTCTCAGATTGGAGGCGACACCTGTCAGGGAAAAACCGGGTATATGCCTTGTGTCAAAACCTCAGCAGACGTATGTGTACATGCCGCAGTTGTGATGCTAAATGATGGCCAGGCGGGAAAGGAATGGAGTCGAAGAGGGCAACGGAAGCAGCGGGCGTAAAGATATCCTTAGGGATGGAGACAGCTCGGGGAAGAGGGGGAATTCTTATCCACCTTAGGTCAGCCCCTCCAGCGCCCTGGGCATCAACACGACTCCCCCAAGGCACAGTCACAGAAGTTTGACAGCTGTGTGACGACTTCGCATTTTAGTGGAGGTGTGTGTGTGTGTTTGTCCTTAGGCGCTGTTCCAGACACTGGAGTGCTGCGGTCAGAGCGCCCAGGAGTTGCAGGTCTGCCAGCTGGAGTTGGCACGGCACCAAGATGCCGGTACTGCAGTTGAGTGAACTCACAGTTCACTTTCTCTCTCAATTCTCACACTGATTCCAATCAGCTGTGTGTTTTGCTGAGGTGCAGCGACTGCAGGAGCAGGTGAGAAAGCTCCAGGCGGATGAAGCGGATGATGGCTGGAGACAAGCACAAGTTGATTCTCTGGAACAGAAGTTACTGTAGCTAGTCTGGAAGGAGAACTACTGGCAGCTCAAAGGCAGTGTGACCAGGTAAACAAGTACACACACATATACACTGTATGTACAGATCAGATAGACTTTGCCTGGGGCGGATTCTCACAGTCACTCTCTCTCAGGCTATCCAAAAGCAAGACGCCCTACTTAGACAGTCTGAAGCTGATCTTCTGCAGATGCGGGAGAAGATCCGAAGCAAGGCAGTGGAGGCAAAGAGACAGGCCTTCTGCTTGAGGCCTAGAAGCTGATCTGCAGAAAGCCAAGAAAGAGAAAGGGCAAAGGGAGAAAGAGTGCGCCTCACTCAAAACACAGATGCTTCAGCTCGGAGAACAACTGAAGGAAGCTCACATCACTTGCAGATACACGGGTAACACAGAGCTGAACACCTGTAGAACTTTTATGGTGGTTTGCCATGATGTAAATAATTCTAAAAATCATAGAGTATACTTTAAGCTCTTAGAAGATTGGCTGAAACTACAAATACAGCAGCCCCAATGAGTATTTACTTTTAGATTACATTGGACAAAAATTGTTTTATCACATTCATTTGAATATGATAATCCATATTGTACCTTATTGAAATTAAAATAAAAAGAAAATAAATACCATTCTTTGTTATCAACAACATTAAGTGCATTAAATGTCAGGGTTTCCCAAACAGGGGTTTTCTTCAAATGCCTTGTTGATGTCAGAAGAGAACGGGCAGACTGGTTAGAGATGATAAAAAGGCAACAGTAACTCAATAACTCGTTACAACCAAGGTATGCAGAATACCATCTCTGAACACACAACACGTGGAAGCCTGAAACAGATGGCCTACAGCAGCAGAAGACCACACCACGTGCCGCTCCTGTCAGCTAAGAACAGGAAACGGAGACTACAGTTTGCACAGGTTCAGCAAAATTGCCTGGTCTGATGAGTTTCGATTTCTGCTGCGACATTCAGATGGTAGGGTCAGAATTTGGAGTAAAGAACATGAAAGCATGGATCCATCCTGCCATGTCTCAACGGTTCAGGCTGCTGGTGGTGGTGTAATGATGTGGCATCATTTAAATGCCACAGCCTACCTGAGTATTGTTGCTGACCATGTCCATCCCTTTATGATTACAGTGTACCCATCTTCTGATGCTATCAACTGCATGATGCTATCATGTCAATATAGGCCAAAATCTCTGAGGAATGTCTCCAACACCTTGTTGAATCTATGCCATGAAGAATTAAGGCAGTTCTGAAGGCAAAAGGGGTCCAACCCGGTACTAGCAAGGTGTACCTAATAAAGTGGTCAGTGAGTGTAATTGATAAGCTTTTTTAAAAAAGAAAACTTAAAATATAAACAAAGGGATAACCAATATATCAAGACTAATTTATTAACATTGAGTAATTAATATAGAATCATAAACCGATAGAAGTTTAACTGTAGCCTGCGTATTACAAACTAAACTACACTGTTGCTTATTATGATAGGACACATTCATTAAAAACAATCTTGGGGCCAGCTGATTCAAATAATTTTTTAAAAATGGCTGAGAAAAGTATATATGGTTCCAGGAAAGCTAAAAAAATTTTGCTTGACCCAAGAGAACAAACCATGGGAATTCATGCTGGTCTAATTTGGTCATTTCGGCACAGCAGTGATTTTCTCTTGATTTTGGAAGAGAAAAGGCATTGCATTTAAATCTGTACGATAGAGCGTGTGGTTTTGTCAGATTATGCGTGTGCACCAGTATGTGTTCTTTAGCATTCTCCCCTCTGAAATGAAACAGCCCATCAATTCAAAGCCTCAAGCCAACTTGTGGTAATGATGCTCGTTAGAAACAATATCCTCAACATAGATGAAGACGGGCAGATGTGGTCGTGGTATAACCTGGAAAGGGATTAGTATGCTCTTATATATGAGCGACAACATATAATGACTTAGACTTAATGAAGTTTGGGATATTTACATTTTTAATATAAGACTTATTCCAATTTATATATGATTTATTCAGCAAAGATGAAATTGAGCATTGTCATTCCAGTCATTAAGTGGCATGTACAGATGTGTACATTGTAATCAATCAATCATTTAATCAATTAATACATGCATGCTGTTTATTCCAACTGCCTATTCAGCAAAGAATCCTGAAATAAAATGTATCAGGATGTCCAGTATACAGTACAACTGTTTTCAACATTAACAATAATAAGAAATGTTTCTTGAGAAGCTCAAACATTAGATCAGTAGTGCATATGTTGTTAAACATATCCAGAACTCTGATACTCTTGAAGTGAACTCGCAGATGTTTTTCATGCGTTTATGTTTCAGCTCAGGAGCTGATGCAGCAGCAGGAGAAAATGCAGCTGTTGGAGAGAGGTCAGCGTCTGGCTCGGAAACAGCTCTCAGGGTGTGTGATGGAAGTGGTGCAGGCAGAGAAAGCCCAGAGGAGACTCCAGGCAGAGCTCAAGAGAATAACAGACAGTCTGGAAAGCACCCAACAGGAGCTGCAGGACTCACGGTAAACTCAAAACCAGAGGGTCAGCCTGGTCCAGTTAGCCCCTACTGGTAAATGCCACAACTACACAATTATGCGAGGAAGAAATGGATGGTCATTCAAAAGTAACTATATATTCGGTATACATACAAAAGTATACGTATATATTTGCAGCAACATACAATTATAGCAGTATTTTATTATAATTGGCATCGCGGGTCAATTCTACATTTCCATGTGATTCCTAAGTTATTAGTCACATGATAATAACAACTCAACTTATTTGCTCAAAAACACTTGGGTGTCCAGAATTAAACATCTGTGAGCAAAAATGACAGCATGCAGGTTGTTTACTTTCTCAGTATTGCCTGTTTCCCAGTCTGCTTGTATGCAGTTTGAGTGATTAGTTGGACAGCATAGAACAGCAGATAGCTTTCCAAACTCAGTTCCTCGGGGTGACACTCTGATATCACACACACATTAAGGCTACTACTGAAGCTATGAGCCGATTAATCCAAATTTCTCAGCTTTATTCTGCCTTCAAGTCATGTCTGAATGATCATAGGCCTATTTACCATATGAGCGCACATGAACACCACCACATTGCCAGTATTACCAATGGAAAACTCTGGATTTTCTTTGAGCCCTGATTTTCTGATTTTGGGGCAGATCTACTGTAGGTATATTTCAGGGTAAATACAACTTAAGATCTATGGATGGCCGCTGTCGATTACCAAATAAGATTATTTGAGAATTTAAAGGCACAATATGTAATTTTTCGCTGATGGATTGCGAATATTCAAACAAAAGAAAGAAACAAAGCCGTAGATTTATGACGCCGTGACTGAGTGTGGAATCATGGGAGTTGTCTTCTCCATCAGTGAAATATACACATCTTAATCCCCAAAATTAAATTCTCTGAATTTAAACATTCTTCAAAAACATTTGGGACAATGTAAGTACACAAGTAAGCAAAATATATAACATTTTTCTAGTGGTTTTTGGTAAAAAAAAAAAAAAAAAAACACATTCTTAATCTTACATATTGTGCCTTTAACTATAATATATATATATATATATATATATATATATATATATATATATATATATATATATATATATAAAGTATATTATATGGTAGATATAGTGCAAACCAGTTAAGTAAACAAACAGTGCAGATAAAATGATTGTAGTGCATAATTTATTCATACTGCAGTGCATGTTGGGAACTCGCAAACCTTAACATTTCAACAATATGAAAATCTTTGTTCGGACAACTGTGTTTGACTAGTTGGGGCAACATTTGTAAATTTGTTTGTAAAAAGGTTTTTTATGTATTTAAAAAAAAAGCATTTTTTAGTAATTGAAAAGGTTCAAAAGGTTTTGTAAACTGGAAAATTAAATTTTTTTACAGTTTAAATTATTGTTGCTCCTCGATGCACCACCTTTTTTTGAAACGTGTCAATTTTTACAAAGCTCATCGTTCTGAAAAGCAAGGTGTATGCTGATTGGCCAGCTATCCAGTTCATTGTGATTGGCTGAGCGCCTCAAGCGTGTGAAAGAAATGTATCACCCCATATTATTTGGTGATGCCATCTCCTGGCCCAACAAGACAAAACCAATTAAAACCCATTAAAAACGAGGCATTTGTTGCATCCAGTGGGGACATAATTACTGAGTATAATGACTTATGCTGCGTTTTTATGTATTACACTGCGTATCGCACTGCATAAACATAAAACCATTCCTGCATTTGTGATTTGGAGAAACAGCAAGTGCTACTCTACACTGCTCAAAACTAGCTTTTGAATCATTAGTGGCAAATGCATTAAATATGTAAATGTTCTTACAGGCACTTGTGAGTCAAAAGCACAAGACTATCCTAGCAAAATTGGAATTGCCCCACTTTATAGAAACGGTCTTTGTGCACAGAAGCATTGTAGGCTGCTCTCCCAGGTTCAGGTTATCCATGAAATGCGCTGCATACACTTATACAGGCACGTGCACAGGTAGGGCTCAACCTGTGCAGAGCACATGCCCTTTTTGCCCTTACACTCTGAAGTGCCCTTTATTTTAATTTTATTTTTTTTTTTTTTTTTTTTTTTAATCAATGCTTTTGGTAACCTTTTACGTCTGTCTTTCTGTTTTACAAATATTTCGCATATGAAAGTTCTTAAAACGAGCTTGTGTAAATCTTATTGGATCCTCAAGCTGTCAGTAAGCTGATAACTCCGCCCCCTCTATATTCATTCATTGAATCAACTGAAGTTCCACAGCAGCCGCACAGTAGATAACAGCTGAGCTAAACAAAGTTTTGCGAAGGGTAAATAAATATCTTCTTGTTTGAATAAGTACTACTAAATACTTGTCTATAAAGGCTCATATTTTATTTATTGGATGTCTGACTGACTCACTGAGACATGTGGGACATCGCCTGAGAGAGAGGGCTAGCATTTGCCATCTAGTCATAGCCAATACATAGCCAACACTTAAGTAGCCTGTGCATACAGTAGCATTTCATCTTTTAAAAAATGCGATTTTGGCCAAATGCATTTTACCACAGGAAAAACCGAGCGCTCCGTCTATATAGCTACAAAAACTAGTTTGTAACATGTAGATGAAAATGTGATGTGACAAAGGACGCGATATTGATGTGCGCGTGCGCAGTAAACCAGGGTAGGAAAATCTGACAGGGCAGGATAAAATGTCAGGACACCGGCAGCGGCAGGTGCCGTCGCCGTTTTAATGACGAAAAAAAAAAATTTCACATTTGCACACATTTGCTGGTCAAAAACTAAATATATTGGTAAGTGATACAACAACATATCATTTGTTTTTACCATCGGAAAATCATAACAGGTGCGCTCCTGCGCTGTTTCATACTGGAACTTACACAAAGCGATGAGTGATCCTCGTCACCTAGATAACATATTTCTAAGAAATTTCTTCTTTGATTTGTGATTGCTGATACACTTAATTTATTAACATTTAGGCTAATCATGTTATGGTATACTCTCCGCTCGTCCTCACATGTATAAAATGTAGTAAAACATGGTTTTACTACAGTAATGAGTAGTAACTAAAAAAAAATGACAGAAGATCACTGTGAAATCTTTATAGTTTATCATGCAGAATGTAATTCATGATTCATTCCAAGGCTTCATTTATTTGATCCAAAATACAGCAAAAACACTTATATTGTTTAATATTTTAAAATTTTTAAATAACTATTTTCTATTTGAATATATTTCAAAATGTCATTTATTTTTTTGATCAAAGCTGAATTTTCAGCATCAATACATCAGTTCTCTTCAGTGTCACGTGATCCTTCAGAAATGCTTTTCACTGCAACTGTACTTTTCACGCTGTTTTTATTTATTTTTTCATTGCTGGCTTATTTTAGGGAAAGTGTAGTGGATAAGAGACCTTCAAGAGACCAACATCCCTGGTCCACCACAGTATCAAATTTTTGCCAGTTAGGCGGATACATATTGGATATGTTATAGTAACGATATGGCTATAGTTTCTTGTAATCTGGAATTGAGTTGGACATAATTACTTAAATTATATTTCAAAAAAGTTTGTCAAAAATACTTAATTCATTGCTCACCTTCCCCTCTTCTCAATGTCATTCATAATCATGTTAACCAAATAATACAAATTAGCTTATAAAACCAAACAGAATAGCTAAAAAAGAGAATATATAATTTTTTTTCTTTGCAAAGTTCATAAAAAAAGTGGATAAAGTTCAATAAAAAAAGATTTTGGTTTCTGTTTGGTTTTATAAGCTAATTTGTATTATTTGGTTAACATGTTTATGTATGAGTCAAGTATTTTTTTTCTATATAAATGGAATTTAAAAAAAGAGGGAGTCTATATTATCTATAGATAATATATATTATCTAATTATCTTATATTATCATTATGGTTGTTATTATCTTGAATAAATCTAAAGCTTTTGAGACTATTATTTTGTGTTATTGAATTTGTCATGAAGATGTGACCATTTCTTCCTTTTATGCTGGCTTACTAAATAATCTTGATATAATAAAAAGGGAGGGGGGTGCCCTTTTTTGGTTTCAGCACATGCCCCTCAAAAGGTCTGTGCACGGCCCTGCACTTATATATACACTAATATTTGTTGAACTGTTCTGGAACAGTGTTGTACAACTAAATCAATGATTTCTAGTTGTGTCCTCCTTTGGAAGGCCAAACAACAAAGTAGTTTCACTTTTTGAAACACACAACGTCTCCATAACATGGCGGCAGTGGCAACAGCAAGAATATAGGTTACGTTTTCTTTCTTTGCATGAACATCTGGATGTCGTAATGCAAATCTTCCCACATTGTGATGTAGACATTTGGGAGCATGTTAGAATGAGCCGTTTTAGAAGGGTGTGGTTGACTCTTAACTTTAATAAAGAATACCTCTTTGGATGAATGCCGAATTCTCTAACTAGTGCTAATGACGTCATATTGCTCATCATTAGTTTCATAGGTTGTGTGTGAAGTCTTTCATATTGTGCTGCAACTGTCAGTGTTGACCAATTGCTTGCGGTGTTACCAGTAGTAGTGGGAAGTTCGGATCATTTTACTGACTCAGATCTTTGAGTCTCGTTCAGCAAAATGAACTAATCTTTTCTCTTTCCGTCTTCTAAGCGGCCATGCATTATAATTTTTTTCCTTCTTGTTTTCTCATTATAGCGACTTAATTTTATCGTTATCTCAACATAACGAGTCGTTTTCTCGTTATAACTACTTAATTTTCTCTAAGAAGTTACAAAACTGTGCCAGCAGGTGGCACTATAGACCTGAATATAACTGATGGGGTGTTGTACAATATTCACTTTACTGTATGCGGACCTTCCTCTTGATCGCTATAATTTGTGCAGTCTTGTTCATTACTGACATTTAATTAATTCATAAATGATTAGTCGGTTTGAGTAATTTTTTTAAAACAAAAGTAAAAAAGTATTTGATTCCAGCTTGTTAAATGTGAACATGTTCTAGTGTCTTCTCTCCTCTGTGACAGTCAACTGAATATCTTTGAGTTGTGGACAAAACGAGACATTTGAGGACCATTCCTGGGCTTTTGGGGAAACACTGGTCCACAATTTTCTGTCATATTATAGACCAAACAACTAACCGATTAATTGAGAAAATATTCAACAGATTAATTGACTATGAAAATAATCTCAAATCCCTAAACATTACGTACAAGTCCATTGCATTGGAACCCCTGGATATAAGCCTCCTTCTTTATCTCTCTTAAAAAAATTGTTCTCTCTGTTTTGTCATTTGGTGAACTTTATAGATTTCAACCTTATTATTCCTTTGATCAATGTATGAATTGAATAGTGATTGTGGGACCTTTATGAGGGAACAACCAGCGATTCCCTTAGTAGTAATATCAAATGATAGCCTATAGCGATGTCATCAGGATACACATACACCGGTAGGCAGTGGTCCACCTTACCGTGACCACAATGTTGTCACCCAGAATTTATAGCTTACCCACCTCTTATTTTACCACTACACCTCTGCATAAGACGTAAGTAATGGGTGGACTCTTGTTCGTTTTGTGGAGACCAATTTACTGTGTGTTGGCCAAGTGTAAATGAAACAAACCAGATGTAGAGACAAGTGTAAATTTGCCTCATTATGTTCCAAACAAAATCACTTCAATGCACAGTCATAATTATATAATTATACTATATGAACCCATAATTATGAGATTCCCAGGAGGACTTGCATGCAGCATCAGCTAGGGAGAGAGAGAATGGGATTGAGACTCAAACCAGGTTCCCAATGAGCCAACAGCTCTTACATTACATGCCCTGAGCGTGTGCACATTCCACTACGCCAGTGTCTCTGACACTAACCAAGTTTTTAAGCAAAGCTGCAATTCTCAGGACAGTTCAGCGTGTGTTTTTGCCTTCATGAACCTTGGCATGCTGCTTTTACCTCTGCCTGTGCCCTCTTATGAGAAGGTGTGCTGCTCACTGGAGGAATCGCCATGGGTCTGGATCCATGTGTGAAACAGATGTTTAACTGGCTGAGAAAGTGCATCTTAACTAGCACCTTGCCAAAGGTCTCTTGTTCAGTCAGCCATCCGCTGGTGCTCAGCACAACTTCTCATCTGCCAATACGCATTACAGAGGATTTAGTAATTAAGTGGTAAGTTGAGGACTAAATTGGGTGTTTGTGGGCCACAGATCTACCCCGAGGTCCCTGCAGCCATGCAGATAGGGGATTCTAATTGCTTGGGATATTGATCATTCCCAGCGAGAGTGTGGTGGGGGATTTCACAAGCGATCGATTAGCTGTTACCGTGGCCGCTTCGCCAATAGCAGAGAAAGAGTTAGGAGAGACACGTGGGGTTTTCACGGGATCTCCCCACGCTCTTCAGCACCTGAAAAAGTGACACATCACCTTGTCAACTGCGTGCTTCGGTGCCCAGACACATCACTTGTTTGGGTTTCATCTGAAGGTCGAGAAGGTTTGAGGTTGGGTAAGCTTTTCTCTTTCCTTTCCAATTGTTTTGTGAGTGATTAGAGACGCAATGGTGGGTCTGAGTTGTTGTAGTTGGATGTGATTTGTTGATCCTTGCTGAATGAGCTCATCACTGCCCTGCTCTTGTAATTAGTTTCTTATTGCTTATTACATATTTACACTTGCCTTCTCTAATTAAATATAAACTTTCTCTCGTGCTGACCGTTCCTGCATGTTGTGTGTTCTTGTCAGTCTGACTGACTAGCTGAGTTAAAGAAAGATTTTCTGGAAGATGTTTTGCTGTACTGAATTGTCCTATTCTCTCATGCTCATAATCCCACACTCCATGCCGTGCTAAAAACAAATACCAGCTTAAACCAGACTTGGCCTCAGATGGTCCAGAGTCCGTTCATTGACCATCTAATGCATATTGCACATAAGAATGGTGAATGGCATACTTTAATTACTATTGAAATAACTTACTTAAAAGAATAGTTCTCTCAAAAAAAGAAAACTTGCTGAATATGTACTCAAACTCATGCCATCCAAGATGTGCATTAGATGAGTTTATTTCTTTATCAAAACAGATTTGATGAAATTTAGCATTACATCACTTGCTCACCAATTGATGCTCTGCAGTGAATGGGTGCCGTCTGAATGAGAGTCCGAACAGCTAATAAAAACACCACGATAATCCATGTGACTCTAGTCAATCGGTGATCAATCAGAGTCAATATTGTGAAGTCAAAAGATGTGTGTTTTTAACAAATAAATCCATTATTCAGGCATTTCAACTTTAAACCATCGCTTCTGGGCAAAAAAAGTCCATAAACATTTTTTAATGCTTCCTCTATTCTGATGGCACCCATTCAATGCAGAGGATTTTGATGAATAAATTATGAAGAAAGACTCATCTACATCATGGATGGCCTGAGGGTAAGTAAGAGCACACTGAATGCAATATTTACAGACATTTAATTGCATGTTACTTACAATTAAATGAAAATGTATCATACTTCAAATGTATATTCAAAGCAAGTAGCTGAATTAGTCATGTATTAGTGAAATAGTGAACTAGTGTTGACTTAAGTAGGACTTGAGCACATTTTTATGTGTAATTTCATAATAACTTCTATTGTCTTTGAAATACAAATACTAAGGACTTAATGTACTGGCTAACTGGCTGTAATTTCTATTGAAACATTTATGTAATGGTTTTAAATATATTTGTAATTAAATATTTGTAATGATGGAGTTGCAATTTAATAATTTAAATATATTGACATTAATTCTTTCCCCGCCAAATACAGAATTTTCTGGGTTTCCGTGTTTGTTTCACTATTACACATCTCCTGAATGAACGACATATAAATTAAAACTGCCTAATGTTACAGAGTGAAATAGCGATCCCGGAAGTGGTACAGGTGTTGATGGAAGCACTCTACTGCATCTATGCTTTGATCATTGAAATGAATATGATCCAGATGTAGTCTTTGATACAAATACGATTTTCTCAGGTTTTGATCATAGTGTTGCTTTTTTTATGAACCGTATCTACAAGTGTTAGTAAAAAAAAAAAAAAAAAAAACAATAAAGTTTGAAGCTTTAATAAAACGTTTACTGTTGTTTAAGTGGAGGCTCTGTTCTTTTTTTCGATATATTGCATGTTGAGATATTCATACAAAAAACTATTCTGGAGGCCTTGACGTTTTAGTGAAAATTATCAAAAATGCTGGCGGTGGCTGGCAACTTTTTCCAAAAACGCTGGCGGGGAAAGACTTAAATGTAATATTGCATACCACATTGCAGTTAAAATTATAATCAAGTACTTAGCAATAGTATGTCAGTTAACACATTAAAATAAGTGTGTGACAAAGGACAGACTCTTATGCTGAAAACTTGTGGCTCTTGGCCAGAATAAGAAGCAAAGTGTACCAGACTTTATACTGGCTACAAAGGACTAACCTTAAAGTTCACCCAAAAATGAATATTCTGTCATCATTTACTCACCCTCATGTCGCTCCAAACCCATAAGACTTTCATTCACTTTCAAAAACACGAATGAAGATATTTTTAATGAAACCTGATATATTTCTGTCCCTCCACTGAAAGTCCATTCGAGCAACACTTTGAAAAGATGAATGAAAGTCTCACTGTATCTGTTTGGACTGACATGAGGGTGAGCAAATGACTGAACTTTCATCTTTGGGTGAGCAAACCTTTAGAAATATTATAAATTCTGGCCTGGAGTTTGCTGGTTAGAGCTGGTTTGGTATGATCCATCTTCCCAAAGATCATCCCTGGTGGGCCGCATCAAAAAAAAAAAAACTGTTTCCATCAGGATGTGGTGATTTCATCCGTTGAAGATAGTATTAAGTTGTCAGGACTGCTGGAGGATGGAGTTTGGTGAAATAATTTTCTCATGAGGCTGCTAGAGCGTGTGAAGACAGAAGCCAACAGCAGACAGGAAGTCGTGAGACTCCAGCAGGAGAAACAGCAGATCCAGGAAGAGCTGGATGTCAACAGACTAAGGTGAGAGCCACATAACACTCATATTGAACTTTAAATAGCTGTGTCATTAAACATGAAGAGCAACCGCGCATGCGTTCATACGGTGGATGCATTATAATGTGAGTATGGTGGAAAGAGCACGAGCTCAACATGTTTGTGGATACTTGAGATATCCAGCAAGATTAGATAATAATTTTTCTTTATTTTACATAATGTTTATTTGTTTGTTTTAAATCCCTTATAGAAAAAAAAGTCTCCATATATCGATTTGTTTTCATTTGGAAAATAATTCAGGAACAATATAGTTTAAATGCTGCAAACATGTACAGATCAGGAAATGTGATTTTATTGCTCTTCTCGGTGCTGAAGAGATGTTAGTCTGAAGCAGAGCTGTTTACTGTTCATCTGGTTGTAAATTTGCTCATCTATCTTTAGAAACTTTCATAGATCAGATTCAAAAGTCAGTAGCAGTTTTAAACGAATCTCCCTAATCCCAGTTTAATATCTGTCATGCAGGAGTATATCTCTAATTTAGCCAGCTGTCTGAGTGAATATGTCAGCCGTGGAGTTCCCTTCATATTTTTCCAGTTTATCTGTAATGTTTTGCACTATTAGGCAGTCATATCATGAGGATTCAAATTTGCCTTGATCTTTAAAAAATAAAAGAGTTTAATGTACTATGGAAACATACTAACCTTCCAAATGCAAAACTCTTCAAATATTTGTTTGTTGCAAAAATGGCTAATTTAGAAATATCCATCTTCTCTCTCTCTCTCTCTCTCTCTGTGTGTGTGTGTTTGTGTGTGTGTGCATACGTGCTGTAGATGTGTGAACAGGAGAAGCTTCTAAACACACATCCGGAGCATGTCTCTTCCTGCAGCTCTCCATCCACAGACTGCAGGAAGAGGAAATGAACAGCCAATCACTGGACTGTGAGTCGGTAGGAAAAAGGTTGGCCATAACAGTTAACCTGGAAAGAGCAGCTTGTATCAGCTGGCAGGGACCTGGTTGAGTTGTTTAACTATATTGTATTATGCAGCTTGAAATGGTTAACTAGTATGGTTTTAAAGGAATAGTATACACACACACACACACACACACACTCCTGTTCAAAAGTTGAGGGCCACTAAGATTTAATGTTTTTAATAGTCTCTAATGCTCACTACAGCTGCATTTATGTAAACAAACATGCAGTTCTAATAGAAATAATGTAAAATAATATGACTATTTAAAATAATTGTTTTCTCTTGTAATACATTTTAACATTTATTTAATTGCTGTGATGACCATGCTGATTTTGTCATTACTCCAGTCTTCAGTGTCACATGATGCTTTAGAAACAGGGTTATTATAATTAACTAAAACTAAAACCATAATAAAAAATATGCATTATTTGAATAAAAATAAACAACTGAAATATATTTAAATATAAAAGATGTTTCTTTTTTTATTTCAGCTAGATATCAAGTCAACATTCGTCATTTTTTCAAGTTTTATTTAAATTTAAAACTAAATAAACTGAAACTAAAGCTGTATATACATTAAAAAATGACAAAAACACTATTTAACACTTATTAAAGCTTTAACTAAAAATCAAATGAAAACAGAAAACATTCAATAAAATCTAAATCTTCCTCTTAACATTTCTTATTATCATCCATGTTGAAAACAGTTGTGCTGCTTAATATTTTAATGGAAACCTTGGTATTTTTTTCAGGAATTTTTGATACGTATAAAGTTCATAAGAACATAATAAATCTATAAATCTTACTGACCCCAATCTTTGAGCAGGAGTGTAAATTAAATGTTGCATTTCTGGAAGGAGAGACAGCACAGGCCTCTCATAAAGAGGATATGGAGCTGGTACACTATGTGATCCAAGCCAAAACACTGGAGACAGATATCACCGGTTTACCAAATCACAAGATTAACCAAATTCTTATGTGTTTGGAGCAACATAAGGGTGACTAAATAATGACAGAATTATCAGCTTTGAGTGAGCAATCCATTTAGTTACCTCATATGGTTGACTAATAATAATGTTATTGAAGCCACAAACCTGAAGTTAATCCAAAAATCTGTTCGGTTGATATGAATGTTCCAGAACCAGCAGTGAGGTCCATAAGGAAGGGAGTTCTCTGACTTTAGCAAACCCCTCCGTAACACGTGGAGTACCTGAAATATGTGCAAAACTGCAGTGCTCGTGCAGACAGTAGAGCCAGTGGAGTTATTTAAACCACTCACTCTCATTCTTTAAGTGCTGTCAGCGTTGTAGGGTAACTCTAATTGGTTTTGGATAACCATCCTCGTCATTTTATGGCCAGCAAACTCCACAGAATAACAATAAAACTGAAAAATAAATAAATAAAGTGTCACCACTGTCCAGCGCCTAATGTACACACACACACACACACACACACACTGGTTGGACTGCAGAAATAATGATTATGCGCGTGTGTTGTGCATCGGTTGTCTGTTTTCAGCTCTGGCTTTTAAAAATAATTGCTGTTGGTGCTGCAGCCGTATCAGAGGAAGGCCAGTAATGATTCTCGCCAGTCGTGTGGAACGTGGCATGCGGGGAAGCGGGGGGAGACAGACGCGAGAATAAAGGCGGCTATCATTTCTCTGTGTGCATGTGTTTGTCTGCCTGGCACATAATTATGGTTGCATAAGGCTGTGTATTCATATGGAGTGTGTGTGTTTGTGAGGTGCTATGAATACAGCGGGCGTGTATGTGTGTGCTTTCATACTCCGGCCCCCATCTGTAAATCAGGTGTGAATTGAAGAAACTGATGAGTCGAGAATCTCATTTGAGTGTGTGTGTGGGATCACAGAGGGATTAGAGTTGGATATAAAGCTGCACAGGTGTCTGAGACTACCTCATAACCCGCTCGCACACACACACACACACACACAGATGCAGTATTTTAATTGTCTTTCTCATTTTCTTCATCGCCTTTTATTGGCTCTCCTCTGCAGTGTGCACGCTCTGGGTAAAGGTCACTGCGCGCCACTGTCTTACACACTGACAGCATTTCTAGCCATGAAACTAGTCTGCCTTTTAATTTAAGATGAATTCTCATATGCTGAGATCTCATATGAGCCAAAATAGCATGAGCTGCTATAGATTTGTCACATCATAAGAGTGTAATAGTGATTTGTTCAGGGAGAGAGAGTTTAACGTTGGTAAAGATTAGGTCAGCACTTGTATTTTGCGTCCTCTGCCTGCAGACGAATATTATCAGCATATTATTCACCTCAAACTATCTATGAACACTGTCGTTCAAAAGTTTGGGAACAGTAAGATATCTTAATTTCATCTTATATTTAATACTTATAAGTTAATTAAGGCTGCATTTATTTGATTAAAAATACAGAAAAAACTGTAATATATTGAAATATTATTGCATTTTAAAGGTCCCGTTTTATGCGCTTTTTTGAAGCTTTAATTGTGTTTACAGTGTGCAATATAACATGTGTTCATGTTTCGCGTGTAAAAAAACACAGTATTTTTCATACAATTCACCTATCTATATACCGCTGTTTTCACTGTCATAAAAACGGGCTGATGACTTCCTTGTTCAATAAAGTCCCTCCTTCAGAAATACGTGACGAGTTCTGATTGGGCCAGCGGTTCCTGTGTTGTGATTCGACAGCAGTTGAGCGCGTGCTGCCCTCGTGGAAACGCGATTGGACTAGTTTTGGAGTAACGTTAGTTTTGAGAAGCAAGTGGGCAGGAGCAAGTGCTGGAGATGTAGTTATAATCACAGGAGCGTTTTTACTGACGACGAGATGCGCATGAAAATCTCATTTGTTTTTTTGCACAGTCCTAACATTTAGTTAACAAAGCTAAACAGTGTTTCCCTTTGTGTAATAAACGCACCAACTTAAATAATAAAATACACTTACCGGTTGTGGTCCATAAACAACGCCTTCTCCAGACAAAGAGGGAACTGCTCCATCTTTCAAGAATAATCTTTGTGCGAATCTGGCATTCAACTGATTGAGATGGAGGAAGTTGTCCTCAGCAAGTTTTCGGGAACAGAGTTAAACATAAATTGTAACCATTAATCTCCAAGTGCAGCGTCCCTGGGAAGCCCAAACAAAGGTGATTGGACTCCGAGATGAAAATAACAGCGTTTCGACGACATGGCGACAAACAAATATTTAAATTTTCCTTCTCCATCGGAGCACAACAAGGCCAGGCCCCCCTTTTTGTGAATTCATGTGGGTGGAGGTTAGTCAAAAAACTGTTTTAGTGAAGTCATTACTGCAGGAAGTAGAGGGATGTAGTCCAAACGGGTCGTTTTTTGTAGGCGAATTCTGTTAAATCAAATATCTCGCTTGGCATTGAACTTTGAGCTTTAGAATTGTACAGATATTATTTATACTCTAACAACAACATTACACACTAACTAAAGTTTAAAACATGGAATCACGAAGAAGGGGACCTTTAAGATAATGTTTTTCTATATTAATATACTTCAAATTATAATTTATTCATAATATAATTGTGAATTGGAATTATTTATATATGCTATAATAGTATATAAATAATACTAAAATAACACTAGCCCCAGGCAGCTAATTTATTCACCTAAAAAAAAAAATGAATAAAATTATGCATCATTTACTTCTAAACAATTTTCACTCAAATATTGCTAGTTCAAATAATTATAAAGAATTGTCAAGTAACACATTGAAGTAGACCTGAAATTCTGAAGTAGAAAGAAGAAAGTTGTATCTTTTTGTAAAAAAAAAAGTCATTCAAAAAATAATTTCTGTAGTGCAGCTGTGCTACAGTAGTTTAATGTGTCATGTCACTTTTTTGTGTATTATATTTTGTAAATATTTTATAAAGAGAATAAAACAAGGAAATATTATTTTTTCTAGTAAAGAATAAGTCTTTCTACTGTCAAATTTCACATTTAATTCAAAATTTACTAGCGTGAGTGAAAGAGTGAAAACTCTTTCTACATCTTTTTTTTCAGTGTACCTACCTAATCACCCTTTTGGTCTTTATTTTGCAATAATGTCCATCTGACAGGTGTTTCCCCTTACATAACATTAAATATGGCTTTTTACTGCATTGCATGTCGCAAATTGTATCGCATGTTACAGTGCACAGTTCATGTAGGAAACAGTATATGGATTTACAAAGTCTAGAAAGTGTCTGTGGTGCATCTAGAGAGAGGCAGTGCTATAATGGCTGTATCATTATCATTCAGCATCATGGTTCATTGTGACAGCAGCTTGCAGCTTCCTCACTGCAGCCCATTATCTCTGCCCCAGCTCCACTCCTAGGCACACTAATGAGAATCTGGCTCTCAAGATCAAAGACCAGAGCAGGAAGATCATCCACCTGACAGCTGAGAGAGAGTAAGCCCCGCTCACCCTGTCCAAAGCAGTTTCCGCTCTTCTCAGATGGAGTGTGTACAAACATGCATTTTAGGTCCAAGTAGCAGGAATGTGCATGCAAAGATATGGTGAGAGGGTACAGTTGTGTGAAATGGGATTAGGCTGTAATGTTTGTCCTGTCTTCATGCAGTCATCTTCAGGAGAATGTGAAGGGCTGAAAAGAAGAGCTGGATAAGCAGAGCGACTGAAGGTAACACACACTCCAGTGCAAAGCATCTAACACACTCCAGCACACTTCCTTAGATTTATTTTTATCAGCATCCATTTTTTAAGTAGAAGTCGGCGTGAAACAGAATTTAAGACTGACTGTACTACTGTATTGTGACAATATTCAGAGTGAAATGCTATTGAGTAGGAAAAAAAAAAATTGGGCGGCACTTAATCAGTTACTGATAGGACTGTGGAGACTCGCATAGACACTCAAAGACAAGTCGTATCACAGAAAGAGCAAGTTATGACATTTTGATTAAAGATTTAAAAAAGTAATATATATATATATATATATATATATATATATATATATATATATATATATATATATATATATAAAATTAACAATAATAATAATAGTATACAGTGACAGTAAAGACAGTTATAATGTTACAAAAGTTCTGTTCTTTTAATTTATCAAAGAATCCTGAAAAACATGTATCGTGTTTTCCACAAAAATATTTAACAGCTCTACTGTCTTCAACACTGATAATAGTTGAAGATGTTTCTTAAGAAACAAATCAGCATATTAGAATGATTTCTAAAGGATCTCGTCACACTGAAGACTGGAGTAATGATGCTGAAAATTTAGCTTTGTCATCACACGGATAAATTACATTTTCACAGTATTACTATGTTTACTGTATTTTTGATTAAATAAATGTGGCCTTGAAGAGACATTCTAAAGCATTCAAAAAATATTATCCCAAATATATATGAAATAAATTCACAGCTGAATTGCTCACGATACGACTGGGAACCTGCGTTAAAAAAAATCTTTAAAGTTGAAAGAAATCCATGTAGCTTTCCAGTGAGCTACATGCATGATAATTATACTTCAAAGGGTTAGTTCACCCAAAAATTTTAGTTATGTCATTAATGACTCACCCTCATGTTGTTCCAAACCCATAAGAACTCCGTTCATCTTCGGAAAAGTTTAAGATATTTTAGATTTAGTCCGAAAGCTCTCAGTCCCTCCATTGAAACTGTGTGTACGGTATACTGTCCATGTCCGTTTCCCGTTTCCAATAATCATTAATCCACAAATGACTTAAGCTGTTAACTTTTTTAACATGGCTGACACTCCCTCTGAGTTAAAATAAACCAATATCAATGAAAGATTGACTCGAGTCAAGAACCGGTTGCATCGGTTTTTGTATCACCAGTAGTGATGGGAAGTTTGATTCTTTTCCGCGAACCGATTCTTTTGCGCTCCACATAATGACGTCATTGCCGATGATTGCCCTTGATTCAAGCCTTCAGTTTACCCACGCTCATAACATTAGCACAGAATCAGTTCAGAATCAATCATCAAAAGAACCAGTTTGGTTCAGATGCGCTGTGTGTTAGTCGTTAGTCGATTCATGCCGAATCACACATGCGCAGTATCATCAGTTCCTCGGTTCTCGAATCGGACGCGTCCTACAGAAACAGTTCTTGACTCAAAACAAGTCAATCTTTCGTTCGTTATCATGTAATAATCACCTGTATTTCATGATAACTGCTGCCCTCCCTTCACAAGTTAGTCATCTTTGAGTGAATATTAACATTCACCTCTTTGGCAAACAGGACGTAGCCCCAGTCTTCTATGTAAACAGGTCTTATATGCAGGTTTTGTCAAGTTTGATCTTTCTTCTTCTCCTCTTATAATTCCTGAATGACCCAGTGCTGGCCATTTCCTATTACACCTTTCCCTGTCTTATTATTTTTTCTCTCTTCCTCTATTCTCTGTTATCCCGTACTCATGCATAACATCAGTGAGACCGTCTTTGTTGTGATTAGGTTGGTATTTCTATCAGATGCAGAGAAAAGGTGTCCTATAACCATGTCACCATTGGCCACTTCATTCTGGAGTGCCTGTCCTCTTGCAGGTTCAATGATCCCGCTCTGTAGGTACAGGCTTATCCATTGTAATGGGGTCTGATCTGATTCACACATGTGAAATTGGAAAGGAAAAGTTTATAGATGATTGAAGGACTTTTGGCATAGTAGAGGCCGAGGGCTGGAGCTGCTGGAGCTGGCGTTGTTGACTGTGCTGATGAGTCCATCCTGCAGAGTTGAATCCATTCTTTTCCTTGTTTGTTCTGAAGGTCCAGGACCTGCTCCACATGCCACCTTATTCCATTATTGATGATGGAGAAGGAGCAAGAGAGTCAGAGACCTGCTCAGGGTCTGACTTTACAGAGTTATTCTACTTCAGAAAGTTTAATTGATGAAAAGTCGTAAGCCAGTGAAGCATTTGGTATCGTTATCTCAGAAAGTGTCTTGACTCATTTTTAAGAAATGGTTCATCCAAAATGGACAATTCTGACATAATTTACTCAATTCTTTAATCATTTACTAACCATCATGTTTTTCCGAACCTCAATAAATGTATTCCTGTCTTGGAGCAGAAAAGGTGAATTTTTATCATTCACTGCTATTATTCACTGCAACCAGATGTTGCCATAAAAATGTTCTTCGTCAGGTTTGATGTTGGTGACATTTGGTCATGAGAGACTTGAGAACCAGCTGCAATATACAATTTATTATTATGAAAGTCCGTTGCTCGCTGGCTCGGTTATTTTTAATAGAAAATAATGCAACAAGCTTGAAATCATGACTTTAAATATTGGAAATAGGAAGTTTCTGAAAGCACGTGAAGACGGCAGAGAAGTGCTCTCGCTCAACACAGCGGAGTGAATTGTTTTGTTAACTTTGTGGTTTATTATTTTGAGTTGTATGACATGCGGCAATACACATCCCACTCAAAATATATTGCTTTACAGATAGATCGCTTTTGCCACTCAGAAATATTAACTCAATCATGCAGCACATATCAGAAAATCTGCACTCCGGCGGGGTTAGCGCTCACACTCACTGATCTATATATATCGTGGCCTAATGGTTAGAGGGTTGGACTCCCAATCGAAGGGTTGTAGGTTCTAGTCTCAGGCCGGACGGAATTGTGGGTGGGGGGAGTGCATGAACAGTTCTCTCTCCACCTTCAATACCACGACTTAGGTGCCTTTGAGCAAGGCACCGAACCCCCAACTGCTCCCCGGGCGCCGCAGCATAAATGGCTGCCCACTGCTCCGGGTGTGTGCTCACAGTGTGTGTGTGTGTGTTCACTGCTCTGTGTGTGTGCACTTCGGATGGGTTAAATGCAGAGCACAAATTCTGAGTATGGGTCACCATACTTGGCTGAATGTCACTTCACTTCACTTCAAACAAACCAGGCTTTGGGGATCAAAAGCAATCTGACACGGTTAAAATTGCCTAGTGTGAGCACACTCTAATTATTCTCCCGCATTTAATAAAAATACAACACATTACTCACTCTATTGACAGCGTGCCATTGAGTCCCTCTGGCTTTGGACGTCGCCTCCAGTTTATATGTGGCAAACTAAACAAAACGTGAAAAACTCAGGATATTCAGTCAGGCAGATGTGTGATGCATTTCTGTCAATGTCCTCGTTGACGTCTTGTAGCTGTGCCATTGCTATGTTCCATTCGTGACAACATATGCTCTCCACTTCTGTTGGCATCTAAAACACCACCAATTTTGAAGACATCTCTGTCTCTCTGAGGCTTGAAGATGTGCTGCTGCAGCAGATGCTTCCTCCATCGTATACTTGATCTGTGTATTCTGGTTCAAATAAATATGGTTGTGAAAAAAATTCAATGTTGTCTGTTTATATATCGAAATTGTCTTCCATTGTGATGTCCTGTACGTCTAAATATGTTTAGATCTTCACAGTGAAAGATAACACTTCCGAAATCTGTGTAAATAATGAGTGACGTACACATGCGAGAAATCACTTCCGGCACTTTCCGGCACTTGCGCAGACTAAGACAGATCGCGTTTAAAGTTTTTTCAAACCATATGTTATTACACTTTTGTTCAAATAGCAGTAGGCCTACATTTAAATGAAAATGTATGTATGTATATATTGACTGTGTGTATCTTAAAATATAATTAGATTCTTCTTTTTTTTATGAAATAATAATAATGTTTTTTTTATGTGAACTATGATTAAGATACATGTGTGTATTCAAGGTTTAAGCAATAATATTAGACTTTTTTTGGCTGTTTACATATTTCTGAATTTTTACTTGATTGTCACACCACATGTCACTAATACAAAGCATATTTAGTTTTCATTATAATTTTGTTTTGTGTTTCATTTTTATTAGTTGGTTGTAATATTTATATGTAGATTATTTATTATTATTATTATTATTCTGTCTTTTTTTATCTTAGTCCTTCAACATATTTTATTTCATAGATGGACTCTTCCAAGAAGAAGGGGCTTGATCGTTGAGTAGATGAGTAGGTTCAGCTTTTAGTAAAAAGATAACAGTATGGCTGCTTGATTTGTTGTGAAAAATAACTTATAATAGCCTCAGTTGTTCCATCAGAAAGTGGAATATGAATATATATATATATATATTTATTTATTTTTATTTTTTATGTACACATTTAGGAAGATAAATAAAGTAGATGCTTTTACAAGACATGCCCAACCTTGCTATTCATTAGCAATTTCCACTTTCCAGTTCACTTCTTGCAATGTCCCCTGATTGATGGAAAGCCTGCCATGCTTATTTGGATATCAGGGAATGAAATATTCATATTGTACGCTTTTCCAAGCAGAAGTTATCTAGGTGCAGCGTAAATGGTACTTGGGATTAGATTTTCACAGCAGATTGCAGTTATTAAAGAGAAAAAAAGGAGGGGGTTACAGGGAAGCTGCCATCTTCTAGGGAGGCAATCTATTTCTTTTCACGCAGACTTGGAGCGGCTGCATAGCCTCTTAATGCACTGGAGCAAAAGTGCTTTGGTCCGCAACCTTTCACGCCTTCCTCTCCCTTTTATATAATTGAATACATAATAACTTTGACTTTGCTTTGAAAGCCTGCGCCATGGGGCCTGTTCGGTTGCCTTGTGGTGAGGCTGGTGTACCTGAGTGTTTGCTGCTAACTGCCCTTATTACCAGCTGTCTGTCAGCCTTTTGCTCATCCGGCAGCATATCCGTCTTCTGCACATCATCTTGCACTCTTTATTTTAATATCGGTCTGACACTTAGTCTGTTTACATACTTAAGATGGTTTTAGGTTTTTTTTTTTTTTAGTTGTTGTCCTTTATGATTGTTGCTTGTCACATTGTACGATGTGACCTGGGTAATATGTCTTGGATAAAAGCCTGTGCAGACTGAGCAACACCAGCGTTATTTATTTATTTTATGTCAGACATAGATTGGTCATAACTGGCAGTGTCTAGTGGAGATCAGACACATCATAACATCCTCATTGACATGCAAAGTTTAAATGGATGTAATGCATGCATAATGTCACCATTTTCACGTATTCACATTTTCGTAGTTTTACACAGAGATAATTGTGTATATATATATATATATATATATATATATATATATATATATATATATATATATATATATATATATATATAGGCTTTGAATCTCTGGTCTCCACAGAAATCTTTTGTCAGATAATGACACAGAAACTGTCTTTTCTACATATATATGGACCAAAATGAACTCAAAAGGACTTAAAAATGAATATCAGTCCATTGATTCACTCTATATTCATTTATATGTAACCCACACATTTGACTATCATGTTATAATTACTTATTGTGTATGTCTTTTAATAACTATTGGATAGCTTAAAGATACATATTCATGTCTCATATGTCTGTGTTTAAATATGTTAGCTTGAAACTTTGTCAAATGTATCATATTCTTGTTATAGGAATCATGTCCAAAATTAGACCATTCAAGAGCGGAAAAATTTGGTCCATATGGTTGATAAGATAACATATGATTTTATGATACCCCCGAGCCAAGACAATATCTGATTGGTCAAGACAATATTTGAGGTGTGGCCAACAGGCCAGTTTAAATACTCAGGACACCATAAAATCTTGCTTTTAGTTTTTAGCTATGCGTTTAGCTTCTGCTATTAGTCATGTTTGCTTTTAGCTTTGCTTCTTAGCTTTAGCTTTAAGCCATGCTGTTTGTCATCACTGCTTCGGCCTGCACGCCTGCTGCTATTTAGCCACGATGAGAAGAGACACCACCTAGTCTCGTCAAACTTTATTTCTTTTCTTTTCCATTTGAGAGTTTCATGTTCTGAGTTAAGTTTTGTAACCGAGTTCAACTTCAACCAGCCACACAACTCTGCATCTTCAGCCAACGCCCAACCAATGGCTTCCCAAGACGTCACTTCAGCGACTACCGAACTTCCAGCCAATCAGCGACATCGGGAAAACCCCCAATCAGCGACAACTTTACACAGGCATTGACCTTCAGACATTTGTACTGGTGTATCTAATATAATTTTAACCTCATTGAGGAACTCAGTGCGAGCATTAATTAAGTGATTGATGGTTGTTCATGTCTATGCAATTTAACGTATTGCTGTTAACTTGGGATTCCATATTTCCATTCTCTTAAACTCATCTTTGTCTAACTTTCTATCTTCCTGCAACTTGTGTGAATGTGTGAGTGCGTGCGTTTGTGTGTTAGGTTAGTTTCTATGTCTTAGATTTATCTAATAAAGCCTTATTCATATTGAAAAGAGAAGTATCTTGTGTTTTTTGCTTACAAGTTAATGTCTTAAACTGCCGATCTTGTTACTGTGCTAATTGACAGTGTTTTCACTATACTTTGGATATTAATATCCAGCGCAGATTTGATGTTAAACGGCTTGTTCAGTGAATCGCAGGGCTTCTTAGTGACCAGCCGTGAAACAGTGATTCTGTTCAAATTCCCTTTAAATTATTAAATGATTCCGTTTGAGCGGTCATACTGCATGGCTGCAACCTAAAATTTAGTGACCATTACCAAGCATGTCATACTTAAGCCCAAAGTATATTTCGGTTTGTACGCATATAAGGTATGTGTACAGTGTGCATGATACAGATTTTGTTTTTATGATTTTGACTGCTAGCGTATGTTACTTATTTTTTATTTATTTTTTGCCAATTATTTGGCCCACAAGGTGGCAAAACTGGCCCTGCAAATTGTTTCACAGTCATAAAAGAAAGTGAAGAGATGGAACAACAACATCCATCTAGTGGATACACAACAACAGATGCCCACATTCACAAGCACTTATGTGAGGGGTTTAGAGATACACAGAACTCTAGAGACTCTAAGGCCTTGATGCTTAATTCAGATTTTTGCCTATATCCAACTTTTTTTGGCTGTCTGTTTACACGTTCTTTCAATTGTGAGACCCCGATGAGGATGACGAGCCTGCAGATGATCTTCCCTCAGACCGTTTCTAACAGTTTGTGCAGAAATTCTTTGGTTATGCAAACCGATTGTTGCAACAGCTGACCGTGTGGCTGGTCTCAGATGACCTTGGAGGTGAAGATGCTGGATGTGGAGGTCCTGGGCTGGTGTGGTTATACGTGGTCTGGGGTTGTGAGGCCAGTTGGATGTACTTCCAAATTCTCTGAAACGCCTTTGGAGATGGCTTATGGTAAAGAAATCTTTCGATTCACGGGCAACAGCTCTGGTGGACATTCCTGCAGTCAGCATGCCAATTGCCTGCTCCGTCAAAACTTGCCACATCTGTGGCATTGAATTCCGTGAATTGATTGGGCTCCTACCAACTGCGAACTATACCCAAGTACAAATAATTTACACCCCAGACCCCCTTTTGTAGAGAACCTGAATGCTGTTTATAAGAAAATGAACCGAACTCTGACGTCAAATTGCACCAAAAGTTTTGGTGTGAAAGTGTCCTTAATGAAGTGCTATCTATTCCACTGTAAGTGTTGTGTTTGTAGGCTCTTTATTCAGGCAGTAACTATCTCTATCTCTCTCTCTCTCCCTCCATCCCCCTCTCCCTGACACGCACAGAGCTCATTAGCACATGGAGTGCTTGCAGCCCTCGCCGAATGTGACCCTGTCTAATTGTGCAGCAGGTTCATTTGCTCGCTCTGCGTGATGTAGTGATTGCTTATTTGTTCTCCTCAGGGCTTCTCTCGCACATTAAAATGATTGACTCATTTCATACCGAGCCTTATTTGATAAGCTCATGCCCAAGGTACCCACATCCATCTTATTCTCATGCTCTGAAGTTATAATGTCTCTACCACTGTGGATTATTATTCATACAGCTGATTGTTTCCCTGGTTAATTATCTGAGTTTGAATAATTTTGCATGTGCAAGCCTGTTTATCCTTCTGGAATAAGCAGCGCAAAAGGTCTCGCATTAGGCATGCCGCTGAAGTCGCCGATGAGCCCATTGTATATGCTAAGCTGCCTGACGCAGACAATGAAGAGTTCGGGGAATATGAGGAACAGTGATTTCCTCCTTAAATAAAGGGTGAAATTTGCATGCAGCCACAGAGACATGGAGCAAAAAAAGACATACATATTGGGCTAATAAGCTGGATTTGTTTTCCACAGAGAGCATAAGTCTCGACTAAAAACCTTGATGAACTGTTCAAGAATGAGAGTGCTCGTTATATCTGGGGAAAGTGCAATAGAATTTGTCTGCAGCCTTTGACCCTTTCACGCAACAGTGGTCAGACCTTCAGTGCTCTCAAAAATCAAAAGCAGAGGTAGAAAAAAGCCAAAGCCAGTCAAGAAAGAAAAAGAGAGGCATCCAGCTATAATAGAATATTTATCGCCCAATGTCATGTACACGAGTGTAATTATGATAGACATGTCTGAAAATAACAGTTGTTTAGTTAATTTGACAAGCCCATTAAAGCAGTAATGACCTTGTTTATAAGGTGGCTGTAAATAAAACTGCATGTTTGTTCTAGAGTGAAGAAAGAAGCAGAGGAAGAAGAAAGCTCTTCCTGACCACCAGCAGTGTAAGTCTGTGCCAGTCAGTGCCTGTGTCTGGATCGACGTCAATGACTACAGAACTATCTCTTGGATCCCTTCTTAATCACTGACACAATGAGTTCTAGAAAAACACAATTATCAAATGATAATTTGACTTTATGACAGATAAATGACAGACAGCCCAAATAACCAATCAAATCAATACAACTCAATTGTAGATTAAATTAACAACTAAAATTCTGAATGATCATCCAAAAGCAAAGCATCTCTGTTTGCTTAAAGGAAAGGAATAGTAGAATACAGATTTTCAAGGTTAAAAGCAGGTGCACAGACCCCAATTAGTTCATGCATATGAATTTAGATATTTTTGTTGTTAATGCCTTGATCTACTGTCTGAGCTTCAGAATAGCACACATAAGAAATTTAACTTTAACATTTTGAATATATATATATATATATATATATATATATATTTTATATATATATATATATATATATATATATATATATATATATATATATATATATATATATATATATATATTAACACATTAATGTTCACATTTTGTGAAAAGCAGATGTTTAAAAAAACATCTTGTTTACATCTAGTTTTAAAAATCATGTTCTTATGTTAACATTTTGTAATGTGTGAAAAGTATTAATGTTGAAGGTTTACTGTTTATCCATGATTTTTTCTCAGAGTGTGGTTTTGGGTTAATCGTAATTCTTTTAGGATCAGTTGACCCAAAACATCTAGAATTTTAACATAATACAAGTGATAAATAGCACTTGTTGTTCTTAAGGACATTGACATTTATTGAAAAGCACACACACACACACAAAATGCATTTGTCTTGTTTGCATCTGCGGAAAGCATCCATTACATAATTATTCTGTTTAATAATGTCAGTATGTATATGACTTCTTCACCCTTGGCTAGATTTTCCATGGTAATTTTACTATTTTCTCATCTTCTACCATGATGTTTAGTATTTCAGCATAGTAACCTGAAACAAATGCCTGTGCTGTCTGTTTGTCTGCACAATGATTTGAGCAGAATAATTTATTCCAAAGACACGTACATCATTCTCATGTACATCTCCGACTCGTAATGTCATTTTGTTTGACGGGTTTAGAGTATACCGACCCTTGAAAGGCAGCTGCAGTGGTTATTGCTGTCATAAGGTCAGTTGGGTCATTATTTCTTCCTGAGACAGCTTAAACCAGTCTAAGATGGGTTGCTGGTCTAAGCTGATTTAAGATTACCTCTCAGCCTGATCAAGCTAGTCTTCAACTGGTCTCTTTCAGTCCGACCAGCCAAAAATTATTAAAATCAAACTAGGAGACCAGTTAAGACTTTCTTGGTCAACCAGCTTCCCCGGCACTTGAGCAACAAAGAGCGTAAACAAACCTGAACCAGCATGAGAATTCATGACTAAACTGGACTGTTTTTCCAGATACTCGTCATAGAACGGATGAGATCTGTTGATGAGACCTGATTATTTTCTGTATAGCTCTGCACTAAATATCCAGTGCCCCTTGTGTTCATTTACATACAGACATTGGCTGCTGATTTATTTGTGTCTTTCAAATATTACATTTGCTGACATGCAATACTTCATATTTAATGAACATTCTACTGTGAATTGTGTGCCTAGTTACATTTCTAGTTTACAGAGATGAATGAGACTGAATTCAGGTAGAGTTTCAATGCTGCTTGTCGTAGATTGTGGTTTAGAAGTTAAAGGTAATGCTTGTATTTGTACATGGATCAATCATATAATAATGCCTCATATGATTGGTAGCCTAATATAAAACATTTTAATGGATTTTACGTTGAAGGCAATGAAAGTGACGTGTCATATCTGCAACATTAATAGCACTTTTAAATTATTAAATAATGCCGTGCCTTATTTACAGTCATCATGCATTTCCTATAAACACAAATCAGTCAATGAAACTGATACATGTTTGTATTTGGCAGCTTTTATAACTAGTAAGGATTAAATGAAACCATTTCAATAGATGAATATGAAGACAGCAGCAAAAGCAGAAAAAAAAGTCCTTAGATGTCAAGCGCATGCTTTAATTTTTCTATTTCAGATCAAGATGCTATTTCAAATAATATCCTCCTGCACATACAGTATGCATGTGGAGATCGTGTGTCGGTGATTGAGGGCTTGTTTGAAGTGTCTGAGTCAATGGGAGTTGAACCTCAAATGACAAGTTGTTGAATCAATAAACAACAGTCACAATACCAAACTCTTAAGGTGCCTGTAGAAACTAAAGGATGGCAATAATTGTTAATAATACTCCAATTTTCCCAGAGCACTGTTTAAGGCCAATTCTAGTGAAAAAGACTTCACAAACACAGTGGTGCCCTGAAGCTACGCAACCATAATCGCATTCAAAACAAGTTTGAGATTATGTCGCAAATAATGAAGAAGGACTGTGAACAGCAATGAACAGTGGCGTAAATAATAAGTGGGTCATATGCATTTGTGTAGTGCTGTTGATCTTCGCACATCTCATTTTCAAGCTCATCTATAAATGGGTTGTGTTCAAAGAAAGGCAATAAAGCAACTTTATTCATGCCACATTGTAGACAAGTCATCTGTCTATATAAATCGGATTTGGTTTACCAACAGCACTGATATGTTTGCATCACTACACTTGTATGTACACTGTAAAATAATAATACATATTTTTCAAAGTTGTAAATAAAAGAGATTATTGGTGTACAAAAAAGTCTTTCTACTTTCACTTTAATTCACATATTTGTGAAATTTACTAGCCATTTTACTTTTGGAGTGAAAATTGTTTCATGGTAAATGCTACACCATTTTTTATTTTCTAGTGTGTTTGTTCAGACAGACTATGAATGCATCCAAATCTGTATCAGCCATATTTTATTAAAATGAAAGGTGTAGTCTGTCCAAATTCACAGTATTTATAAACTAGTAGGTGAAAAGTAGCATGATCTACTACTTCCGTTGAGATGAAGTATGCATCCCATGGACACTTTATTAGTAGAAAAATTGTAGATTCACACTGAAGGCATCAAAACTATGAATTAACACATGTAGAATTATATATGGAATTATATACATAACAAAAAAGTGTGAAACAACTGAAAATCTGTCATATTCTAGGTTCTTCAAAGTAGCCACCTTTTGCTTTGATTACTGCTTTGCACACTCTTGGCATTCTCTTGATGAGCTTCAAGAGGTAGTCACCTGAAATGGTCTTCCAACAGTCTTGAAGTAGTTCCCCGAGAGATGCTTAGCACTTGTTGACCCTTTTGCCTTCTGTCTGCGGTCCAGCTCACCCCTAAACCATCTCGATTGAGTTCAGGTCCGGTGACTGTGGAGGCCAGGTCATCTGGCGCAGCACCCTATCAGTCTCCTTCTTGGTCAAATAGCCCTCAATGACTTCAGTGTGAATCTACAATTTTCATAGTTATGAAAATAAAGAAAACTCTTTGAATGAGAATGTGTATACAAACTTTTGGTCTGTACCGTATATATATATATATATATGTGTGTGTGTGTGTGTGTGTGTGTGTGCTAGTCATATAATTAGAATATCATCAAAAAGTTGATTTCACTAATTCCATTCAAAAGGTGAAACTTGTATATTATATTTATTCATTACACACAGACTGATATATTTCAGATGTTTATTTCTTTAATTTTGATGATTATAACTGACAACTAAGGAAAATCTCAAAATCAGTATCTCAGAAAATTAGAATATAACTTAAGACAAATAAAAAAATATGTTTTTTAGAAATCTTGACCAACTGTAAAGTATGAACATGAAAAGTATGAGCATGTACAGCACTCAACACTTAGTTGGGGCTCCTTTTGCCTGAATTACTGCAGCAATGCGGCGTGGCATGGAGTCGATCAGTCTGTGGCACTGCTCAGATGTTATGAGAGCCCAGGTTGCTCTGGTAGTGTCCTTCAGCTCTTCTGCATTGTTGGGTCTGGCATTTCGCATCTTCCTCTTCACACTACCCCATAGATTTTCTATGGGGTTAAGGTCAGGTGAGTCTGCTGGCCAATTAAGAACAGGGATACCATGGTCCTTAAACCAGGTACTGGTAGCATTGGCACTGTGTGCAGGTGCCAAGTCCTGTTGGAAAATGAAATCTGTCTTTGTGTAGTGGTTCTTGAAGCACTGACTCCAGCTGCAGTCCACTCTTTGTGAATCTCCCCCACATTTTTGAATGGGTTTTGTTTCACAATCCTCCCCAGGATGCGGTTATACCTATTGCTTGTACACTTTTTTTCTACAACCCCCTTCGCCTCTCTATTAATATTCTTGGACACAGAGCTCTGTGAACAGCCAGCCTCTTATGCAATGACCTTTTGTGTCCTACCCTCCTAGTTCAAGGTATCAGTGGTCGTCTTTTGGACAACTGATAAGTCAGCAGTCTTCCCCACGTTTGTGTAGCCTACAGAACTAGACTGGGAGACCCTTTAAAGGCTTTGCAGATGTTTTGAGTTAATTAGCTGATTAGAGTGTGGCACCAGGTCTTCAATATTTAACCTTTTCACAATATTCTAATTTTCTGAGATACTGAATTTGGGATTTTCCTTAGTTGTCAGTTATAAACATCAAAATTAAAAGAAATAAATATTTAAAATATATCAGTCTGTGTCTAATGAATGAATATAATATACAAGTTTTACTTTTTGAATGGAATTAGTGAAATAAATCAATGTTTTGATGATATTCTAAAATGACCAGCACCTGTATGTATGTATGTATGTATATATATATATATATATATATATATATATATATATATATATATATAAATTGCAAGATATAAATTCACACTTGTAAGATTATAAATTTGCAATATGTAATTTTGCACTTGAGAGGGGGGAAAAAAAGTCACAGTTACCTTTTTTATTTCTTCCTTGAGGCCATCGGAATGGATTTGTGAATGCCAGTGAAGGTAGGTCAAATGAAAATGACAACATGAAAAATTGTATTGTAGTATGTGTAGATTATATTCATGCTACACACATTAAGATTCATACCGTATAGCAACAGCAACTATATAACTAATATTAGACTTTTTATCAATCATGAGGTAAGTACTTGGTATGTGATTTCGGAAACAGCCTGTCAGTCGGCATTAGTGGTAAAGATTTTCTGCAAGTTACATTGTTTTGCCAGTAGGTGGTGACAAGTGATTGAGTCATTGAATCATTCACTCCTATCTGACTCATTAAATGTATTCATGTATTCCAGCGTTGCTGGAGGACCAATGTGGTTTAAATCTAAAAAAACACATGCAAATAGAAAAAACCGCCTGCAAATACAAAACACCCATGCTGCATATTCTCACAACAAAGAAATGGGCTGCAAATACAAAAACGAGCAAAAACAGAAACGTTACAAATATGCACAGACGACACCGGAAATGTTTAAGGGAAACATGTTTGTTTGTGTTGTGAGAAGTTGCAGCAAGTGTGTTGTCAAACTGATGAAGATGTTGTCTTAATTTTTTTTTTTTTTTTTTTGCATGTGTTTTTTCACTTGCAACACGTTGAGCTCTCTTGGCCGCCGTAACAGTATATATTTTTTTCTTAAAAATGGGACCGTTGTTTTGAACATTTAGACAATATATTTTACTATAGCTACTAAATATACTATACAAGTTTTTATCATATTTATAATTAAATAAGAAAGTCATTGATGTATCAAATATGACACAGGAGGCTTTATAGTCTTAAACACATGACAGGAAAAACATAACTGTGGGATTGATCCTTAGAAATGAGTGGCCTAATGTTGTGGATTCTGTTGCCATTTAAAAAAAAAAAAACAACAAAAAAAGCAAACTGAATGTTTTTAGATGTTAGGATTTATAATGACAGTGACCCAATTGAAATTGGAAATTTTGAGTGAAATGGAGACTCGCTCTTTATTGCATTTCTCTTTTTTGACAATGACAAATACAGGACATGATTCCTCCCTCTTTAATCACCTTAAATCTCAGAGTGCCGCTTAGGGCATCTTCTCTAAACGTGCGTGTAAAATGAAAGGGCTTCAAGACCCAAAGCATCTTGGGATCCCTGAGCTCATCTGTGAGGTGAGGTTTTACTCTTAAGCCACCGGCTCCTATTCACACTGACACCAAGGCCATTATAATTCCCTCCATCATCACAAAGACCTTCAGCTGAAATCTCTTGTAAAGATGACTGCTGGCACTGCCATTCAGGAAGAGGATTTTAAAATGTCAGCCAATATCAGAGATTTGCCTCTTTAAAGTGTGTTGAGGGGGGCTTCTCACAAAGAGTTCAGGGGGAATATTGTGTATGGTGGTCTGTCTATAATTTATTATGGCTAAAAGGTCTAAAAACTTGGTTTATTTGAAATGTGAAAAATAGATAAAGCCTTGTTCAAAATTCTTGTCTCATATTGTTGACCTCTCTTTACCACCACATAGATTAGAAATAGATATTAACTCAGAGATATGAGAGGCTCATAATCCTGACTTACTTTCTCACAGTTCAAACTTTACATCTCACAATCCTTACAACATATATATATATATATATATATATATATATTGAACTGGTTTCTCAAGACAGGTGGTGCATTTCCTGTTTCCAAAATGCATCACAAAGTGCTTGAGAAAACTGTAAACAAATTCACACATAATCCATCTGCAGTGCGTATGTGTTTCGTATTTTTTTTACGCACCAATGTTAACGGATCCCAGCGTTCATGCGGTTGCGGTCCGTCGGTGTGTTCCAGGAGCGTTGCGTCTGCAGCAGTGCAGCGATCGTTCACGTACCGAGTAGCGGACTGCAAATGCGTCCTGTGTGAAAGCAAAATTAGTATGAATCCGTGCTGCTTCTGCACCACATACTTAACGTACACGGACTGCAGACGGAATATGTGTGAAACAGGCGTGCATTTTGTTGAGGTTTCCAATGGGAAGCTTCTTAAAAAAAATCTATAAATAAAATTTCCCTGAAGCAAACCTGGCAGCTTCAGCTGCATCCAATGTTAGCATGTCACGTTTGATGTGGTAATTTCACAGTAGGCATACACACAGGTTTGAAGACTCGTTCTCGCCCCCTACAGATTCGACTAGGTATACATCCGCGTTAAAATATCAAGGTGAAAGTCACCATAGTTCGCGTAGTATAGACCCAGCTCCCAACCCAACTTTGAGAATAGATTGACGGCGATTATTTTTTTTTAACGGCCGATAAGAGTCTCAAGTTAACGCAGCACGTTAACGCTGATAACAGCCCACCATTAATATATATATATATATTCAGAATTAGAAATTGCAAGAAACAAACTGTGAGAAAAAAAAGTAGTATTTACCTTTTTAATTTTTATACCATGGTGGAAACAAGCTTACATCCATTTCCAGCACAGTGCAGGAGAAAAAGATTAGTTTTGAGAAAAATGAATTTCTAACAATATGTGTTTATATTATAGACACAAATAGTTATTGTAATAAACTCTAAATGAGTATTTTTGTTGTTTTCTTAGCACTAGTTAGAAAAAAAGTCAAGTTATGAAAGCAAAATAAACCAAAATTTAAAATTGACGTTTTTTTTTTTTTTTGCTAGTAATGTCTTTCTATAAAACAAACTTCATCATCAGACCACAGGTAATCAGTTAACATCATGTAATATGTGACCCACTACACCCCTGTTTGATGTAATGCCTTTTAAAATGAAGAAAACAAACACTCAGTGAAGGACATTTTATCATGCACGGTCATCAATCATAATAATAATCAAAGTGTATTACCTCACCCCTGGCTGATGGACGTCTGATTAAATGTCCCCTGGCTGTGGTGAATAATTGACTTCTGTGATGTCTGTCTGGTGAGCTCACGCTAATAGTGATACAGAGTTGATCTTTCAGCTTCTCTTTCAGCTCACCGGGTAATTTACTGAACTCTGGAATTTCAGCAGTAATTGGAAAGAAAAAAAAAACACAAATTAATGGTAAAATAACTCGTTATGACACCTGAAATAAATTTTAGATCAAAGGGTAGCAGCAAATCTTATGAAACCATGTTGCAGTCCAGTCCGCTGCTGTACCCAGGTCATCCCTCCAGGGATCAGTGTTTTTGCTGGCCACAGTAAATGTAAAGACAGCTTGACTGAACTGGGAGAGTTATGAGCTGTCCATACTCAGTTTACTTTGCAACAGAGACCATTTGCAGGAAATTAAAGGGAATCTGAACAATGAGCTTAGAATAATATTTCGGTGATTGTTGCTGTTAATCACTTAACGTACAGTACATCCTAAAATTATCTCCTGAGGTGTTCATCAGTCTCTAACCATTTTTTCTTTTCTTTTTTTTTTTTTTTTTGAGTGGTCTATCAAGATTAACATCCTTGTAAAGACAATGTTTTTGATTTCAGTAGTGAAAATGTAACATACGAATGAACAATTACGAATACATGTCCTATAGGCATATCCAACCTAACAGATATAGCAAATCAACAGCTGATTGGTTATCTTTGCAAAATGTAATCTGGAGGTTCTGTATGAATGTACTGTATACTAACTAGTTGGTTGAATAAAAAAATTTAGACTTTGTTTAAAACTTATCTCAAGTTGGCATCAAGTAGCTAGATAGCTAGTCAGTCAGTATCATCTAACATTAATTTTCAGATAGGCTATAAAATGTAATAATTATGTTACACCTGGTTAAGGCCCTTCAGTGCCAAATCCTGCCCCTGTAGGGCCACATCTGGAGCTTAACTCCAACACACCTATTATTTTTTTATTATTTTGTCCCATGACTACCAGTTGTTTATGATGACTAGATAATGTTATATTTTTTTTTTTTTTTTTTTTTTTTTTTTACTTATGCATATATCATATATACACTGAAACGCTTTTAAATAAGGTCCAATTAGTTAAAGCAATAGTTGAATAGGAATAGCTGAAACTGTACTCACCATAAGGGCATGTAGATGAATTGTTTCCTCGTCAGAACAGATTTAAGCAAATTAAGCATTTCATAATTTGCTCAGCAATGAATCCTCTGCCCACAGTGAACGGGTGCCGCAAGAATGAGAGTCCAAACAGCTGATAAAAACATTCACAAGTAATCCACACCACTCCATTCTAACAATTGTCTTGTGAAGTGAAAAGTTGTAAGAAACAAATTCATCAATCATTTTTATTTTTATTTTAAACTGTTGCTTTCAGCTAAAATATTAGTTCTCTATCAATAATATTGCTTTCTCCAGTGAAAAAAGTAATCTGAATCAGGAGAGAAATATGCATGGATCAAGCACTTTTTATAAGTGAAAACAGTCCACAACAGTTCTAGACAAATATGTTGGTGGATCTGAGAGGACAGGAAAGAGTTTTCAATGCAGGAAGCGTTATGGAATACAGCCACATTTTTTGGCCAGAATTGTTGGTTTAAATCACCTTGATGGATTTGTTTCTTACAAACACACAGCTTCTTATTTTACAAGATGTTAACTGAGGGACTGGAGTGGTGTGGATTGTGTTGTTTTTATCAACTGTTTGGACTCTCAATCTAATGGCACCCATTCACTGCAGAGGATCCATTAGTGAAAAACTAACACTGAGCATTACATATGTATACACACACACACACACACACACACACATCAGTTTGTTGTCAGTCACTATTAAAAAACTGATTTTAATGTACTCCTATATATATATATATATATATATATATACATAAAAGTTTTTACTTATTCATGCCATGTATTACATTAAAGAGGTTAACAGATAACACTATATTGTAAAATTTGACTGAGACAAATTGTTATTTCTAACTGAAGAAATACTTCATAACTCAGAATAACTAGAAACTTTTGATTATAAAAATGACCATCACCATCATCCAAGACTTTTACAGACCTGGAAATCACACGTTTTAAACTACATGGTTTTTCCAGGAATGTGTTTTCCCTGAAATGACTTCTATGGCAAATGGAAGCCCTAAAAACAAAGCTAAATAGATAAAAAGACAACACATCGAGGGTGCATTTACAGAAAACATGATTTTGTGTTTATTTGACAGCATAATTACATATATATATATATATATATATATATATATATATATATATGTATATGGAACAGTGTCATCGAGACAACAGTCAAAGATGTCCCTTTAGTTTATGTTTACAATGGAAAAAAGCACAGTGGATGGCAAAAATGAATTCTGTCTGAACCTGATTGTGAAAATGTACAAATTACTATATTTTACCCATAAAGTGCAGTGATCCAATCACTACCTACAAATAAAGCATTGCTGTATTCATTTCTTTAATATCTAATATAAAACAGTCAAACTGAAAAACAAAGGAGACACAGAATGAACTTTTTACACTTTCAAAAATAGTTATTCCCATTCTCCAGCCTTTCTAAAAACAATGTTTTGCGTCTAGACATGTTTTGAATTCTGCATATCTAAATCATACAACAAAAGAAAGAAGCACAATATACAGACATGCTGTACACATCAGTAATGAAGAAGAATAAAGTTCAACAGTCCGCTTCTTTTCCCAAAGTTCCCAAAAATACAAACAGCAACAGAGCTCTTAAAATCAGAAAGAAAGAGAAATGACCCTCGGTGGCTAACGGTTGATTGTGGATTGTGTGACCGTGCGGCAGAGGCCTGTCATCTCTACCAGTACACAGCACATCTGTTCTGTTCAATGACTTGCAGCCCAATTGCATCAAAGACGACGCAGGATTTGACCGCTGCCTGGTCAGTGTTGATTCCAGCGGAATGATGAAATATTCTAGCAATGTTTTTGTCAGAATAACAAAGACAAGCTTCATCCACAGGGGATTAACCTATCAAAGTACAGGAAGTTAATATTCATGGATGCTCTGTGTTCTCTGAAAGAATGATACAACAGCTACATCTCACAAGCTGAAATACGAGAGAATGTGAATTATAATTCAGTGGAAAAGTGAATATTACAGAAGGACATGAATAAATTATATTGTTCTAGCTTACACAAACATTCAAGCATTAAAAAAAAAAAGTGCGTTTATAATGTCAAATAAGTTTTCTTTAGTTAAAGTGCATTCAAATAAAAGAACGACAAATGAGTTAGGTTTTTAATTTGGCCAAACATTGATTGAATGCAGTACTAGCATCCCTTTTTATTTTCTAAAACGATCACAAATAACACTTTGTTTGAGGGGAAGAGATGATGACTTGAAATGTTCTCCTTATACAATTGCTCCTACTGCTGGACAAACCTGAAAGCTGCATGTGCCAAGCAATGTGATGATCACATTTATTAAATCTGCACTGACTGAAGCAACTGTGCCAAATAACATCACATTTGCTTTGCTATCTGCCTGAAACTGCAGATACAAGCACTATAAGCCAAATCGGGCTGGTGTTCGTTTCGGTGTCATGGGCGTTTCCTCTCTCCTTCCTGGGGTGAGGATCTTTATCGACCTGTTTGGAAATGATGAAAAGACATGTTGTCAGAATGTTAATTTTAAATAGAAAGCAGATGTAATGTGCCACGCATAAGAAGTTCTGAGATTTGCTCCCAGGTTAAATGACAGGAACTAAGAGTAGAGAGAAAAGGAGAGTTTGTCTTTGTGGGGACCTGCGGGACGCGGGTTTGATGCAGCTGACAGGGCGATCTATCATCTTTAATTACAGCGGTGCACAGCGCTCCCCTCCTCACACCGCCAGCAATTACATCATCAGGCCCTGACCCTCCTGCTCCTCCACCACAGACTCAGCTCACACCTCCGTCACTTCACTTTCTGCTGCCTGTTATCCCAACATTTGAACTTTTAACTAGTTTAATACTTTTTTTTTCCAATAACGAACATTCCATTTATCTGGATTATTGTATTTTATGAAGAGTTGCAGAACTCTCTGGCATGGTGATATGGTGTGTTATGTCTTTGCAGAGGCTCACTTTTATATTGTGTGTTTTTTAAGCATGTTGCTATGCGTTTGCAGTTTTAAAGGAATAGTTCGCCCACAATTTTCTGAACAGTAAGCATTGGCCATTAAATGTAGATGGTATTGTTTCCTTATCTTCGCAGTTTTGGAGAAATTGAGCATTACGTCACTTGCTCACCAATGCAATGAATGGGTGCCGTCAGAATGAGAGTCTAAACACAAAGAGGTCTCGCTTCATCACATGTTAGCACAAGATCATCATGTTTCCTCCTAATGGCAGCTCATCGTATTTGAGCGCACACAGCTGAATACATGACTTCAATAGGTTTGAAGTCTTGATGGACTTGTTTATTACACACATGGCACCCATTCACTGGTGAGCAAGTGATGTAAAGCTACATTTCTTGTAAAGATTAGCAACATTTAGGAAGGACTGGGGGGAGAGTAAATTTTGAGCAAATGTAAATTTTTGGGTGAACTATTCCTTTAAACTTTGACAAATGTCTTGTCCTTCATTGTTTGTCTGTGCTACAGACATAAATGATTCCTCAAATTGTGTGGCTTGAGGCATAGTGTGAACTTAAATTTCTGACTGGTAGACAAACAAAACGGGTCACAAAAAAAGAAGAAGAGAATGCAACTTCTCTGTGTTAAAATGCTAAACTCACAGCAGTGGAATAAAAAAAAACAAAACAAAAGCTCTGGAGACACATTTTTAAAAGCTAAACTTCCTTTAAGTTGAGTACCGTGTTTTTTTAGAATGCCATACTATGCACACAATTCTACATAAAAAAAAACAACGGTCATGTCAAACCATGGAAAGCAGCTCAGCAGAATCCTAAAACGTGTTTTGTGTGAATGAACGAACTAAAAGATTTCTAAAAAATCTACACGTTTCATATCTTAACACCAGCAGAACTGTTTAGCAAACGCATATCAACGCCCTGGCGACCAAGCTGACTTCCTAGTGCTTTGTGGCAGTGATTTTCAAAGCAATTTCTTCAGAAGAAATGTCAAACGTCCTCTAAGTGACCCGTGGGTCCTGCAGGATTCAGGTCAGGTGAGATGAGCTGCGATCTCATCTTAGATCAGCCAGCGTCTTCCTATCAGCTTATTTAAAACCCCATAAAGGCATCAGAGCCCAAGAGGGAGGCCGGCACCTTAATTATCCATCTCCCCATCATGCAAATCAAACGTCTCATCTCCACTTTTAATGTGATTATTGTCAGGACGTCCATCATTGCAGACAGTCAGCCGAAGGCTTTGATTCACAGATAAAAGTCCTGATTAATTAATGAAGTGTTATTTTACAGCACACGTTTCTCGCTTTTGTGGCGCAGACAGGAGTGTGTAAAATTAATTTCCCGGATTAGTCTGAAAATTAGCGTCTGTCCCTCTCCTCCCGGTCTGGGGCGGCACGATTTAAATTGCTACAGTAATGAGGGTCAGCCAGGAGTCAGTATCATTTCTTTTTCTCTCCTGTGGAGACGGGAGGTGAGAAAAGCTCATCATGGGGAAGACAAGGAAAGAGATGAGGAAGATGAAGGCAGGGGAGGGTGTGAAGGGGATAATAGTCTTCCCAAAAATTGCGACATTAGTATTTCAGCACGGCGGTCGTTTGATGGCTTCCTTCTAAATAGGATGATACAGATTTGGCGAGAGTGCGAGAAAGTGACTCTAAACCCGGAGAGACGGCAGTATTTGTGTAGAAGACGCTGAACTACCTGACGCTGCCCAGATTGTTTTTCCTCTCCTGCTCCTCTTTCCGTGCAAGGATCTGTTCTTGTGCAAGAGACATCTCCTCCTCCATGTTGGTGATCTCCTCCTTGGCTCTCCTTCGGTTCTCCTGAAAGAGGGACCAAAAGTGTGTGAGACGAGATATGCATCATAAGTGTTGGGTCTGATATTCAGGAAGGACACTGCTCACCTGTCTGCTCTTTCCTGCGTGTTTGATGCTGTAGAACATGGGTCCCAGCTCAGCCAGCCACTCGCCGTCCACAGCCGTCACACACTGCATGTACTCCTGAAACACACACACACACACACATATATGTGCCGTTATAGCAAACCGTGATTCATTCTAACGTGTCTTACTTCCCGCTCAAAGGCAGAGGAGGAAGACGTACCTTTGTGGTCATGACCAGCTCGTGGTAGATGATGTAGTCGGGGGTGTAGCCCATCCCGAACAAAGCGCTGGTGGGGTGCAGATGGCAGGGCATCCCAGTTCTCACGTTCACATACTCCCCTATTCCCTAAACAAACACATACAGGTCATGAAGATGCTTCACATGCTGCTTGATGAAACTGAACCCATCATTACACGGCCAAATATGTGAAGTTGCTGTGTACCTTTAATTTAGCAGCCTGATGGAAGTACGCAGCACAGATGCACTTCCTGATCACATCCCAGTCTGAGCCGCAGGAGACCAGGTTCATTTTCTGCTGCACCATGATGTCTTTGAGCTGAGATCGCACCTCACGCACCTGTGACACACCACACACGCTAGTTCAGGATAAACTCAATCAAATACAAGAGGAAGGACACTTGCACTTAAATGACACACCTCATCTTTCAGAGAATATGTGTAGTTACACTATGCATATAAAGGGTTTCCGCAGGTTTTATGAAGTTACATTTAATACATTTGAATTAAAGCTGCAGTAGGTAACTTTCGTAAAAATATATTTTTTACATATTTGTTAAACCTGTCAATATTTCCTGACAGTAGAATATGAGACAGATAATCTGTGAAAAAAAATCAAGCTCCTCTGGCTCCTCCCAGTGTCCTATTGCCATTTGCAGTTATGGACCGCTCCCGGTAAGAAATCAACCAATCAGAGCTGCGGTCCGTAACTTGTTTGTGTTCAAAATGTAGAAAAATGTATATAATAAGCGAGTACACCATGAATCCGTCAGAATGTTTTGGGCTTGTCCTGAATCACTAGGGTGCACCTATAATAAGTGTTTATATTCAGACTATTTTAGATTGCTTCGAGGGTACCGCGGCGGAGTAACCCAGTACCTTTGTGATTCTTCATAGACATAAACAGAGAGAAGTAGTTCTGGCTACGATGTTCTTCCGCAAGACGCAAGCAGTTCTGTTTATTAACCGCTAGAGCGTCAAAAGTTCCCTACCGCAGCTTTAAGACCAAGTAAAGAAAATGTAAGAAACACAATGATCCCAACCACTAGAACATGGAAATATCTTTAATAGTACCTTATGACCACACGGCAAAAAAAAAAAAAAAAAAAAAACTCACCTTAAGAGGTAAAATGACATAAGATTAGAAATCTTGTTCATGTGAAATTGATCAAAATGAAGTGAGTTTATGATTTAAAAAGAGAAAACGTTCTCAATTCCCAATGACTGATATTTGTTCTTATTTTAAACAAACTCTCTTAATTCTGTTCACTTCTCAGAAACTTGATTTAAGGATGTTTAGAAATTTGTATTGGAAAACAAGACAAAAATCCTGAAGAAGATCATTATTAGCAACGCATGCAACATTTAATGCCACTGCTTCATGAATTCAAGACTTCCTGCTCTGATTCATTGGTTTTCATTGGTTTTGTATTAATTTGTGAAAAGGGCAAATTAAGACTTTTAAGGCCTTTTTAAGACCAGCAGAAACCCTGTATTTAGATGGACTGAAGTATTTAAAAAGATAATAGTTAACATCAGACGTCTCAATATATGTCCTAAGCAGGGATAGTATCATTAACTAAAATACTCTTAAAACATTTTTGCTAACTAAAATAAAGCTAAATTAAAATACAATATACATATTAGATGAAAAAAAAAAAGCAAATGAAAATGTTGCATCAACAACTAACAGGAAAGAAATTAATGACATAATAAGCTGAATATATATTATACAATGAAAATTAAAAGATAAATAAAAGGTCACTGAAACTTTAATAGTTTATAAATAATAATAAAATAACAGGATCCCAACATCGAGCAGCTTGTTTAGGAGTAATTCTTCACTGACAAGCTGGTCTTTTAATAAAACTTGTCTGTCTATGCAGTGGAAATCCAAAGCTATCCCATCCTACTCACTTCCCCATGTGAAGAGGATATTTACACAGAAGTCGTAAATGCAACAGCAAAAAATAAATAATAATAATAATAATGCACATTTAGCTGTAATGGTCAGAGATGTCAATTTTTTAATGCTAAACTATTTTGGCAATCATTTCTATCTGGACTTCAGGGAAGAAAATAAATAAAAACAATGATATTGCCCCTGAAAAAAATGAATTTGATTTGAATTTGAAATGAAGAGTGACACTTGAAGTTACCGTACCTTTCGCATGGCTTTGGTGTGGATGAAGTGATCGTTGCACCAGATGCTGGAGTAATTGTTGTTCTTCCACTGCAGGTAAACGTTGAGGTAGGTCAGGTGATCACTCTCAGGCACCGAGAACTTCTCTCTCACCTGGTCACTCTCCTCCTCTCGACCCTAGAGTAACAGCACGGTTAGAAAACAGCAATACCCACATGTACAGCACTTCTACAGGTCAACGGGTTCTAGTAATGAGACCGTTAATGCTGCCTGGTGCGTGAGGTACAAGGGAAACATACTTCACCAATGTATACTTGGTACCTTTGGTCTGTAGAAGATGGACGGCACAGACAACATGGAGACGATGATGAGGATGTCGGCACTGCAGCCCATGTCACATGACACGATCAGCATTTTAGACAGAGCCGGATCCAGAGGAAACTCCACCATGAGCCGCCCGGTGGGCGTCAGAGAGCCTGAGACCGAGACGAGTGAGAAGAAACCAAAAGGGATTAGAAAGCTCCTTTACAAAAGCGCTGATGGCGGGAAAATGTCTCCACTTTGATATTGTGAAATCAGAAGCTCCGATTTCAAAGATTACATGGCAGACTCAGAAGATTAGCGAGAGAGCGCCGTGAAAAGCAGACAAGATATTTGGGCAGGTAAACCTTAATCAGAAATAATCTGCTGTTAACACGAGACGAGAGCTGGAGGGAAAAGTGCTCCACATAGTCAAATCCCCACAAACCCTGAGAGATACGCAGGAAATGAGATTGAGATCCCTCTCTGGTCACACAGATGGTTTTACTTCAGTTGCTAAAAGCTGAACTTTGAGTAAGACCTTAATACTTCATTGCAGCGCTTTACAAGCTTCAATCTACTCAACTAAAAGATACACTTGAGTGTAACTCAAAGAACTCGCCAAAATAAAAATAATAACAATACCATCAGTTATCTTTAAACACGGATATGAATATCAGAATCAGTGCTAGTTACTGTCCTTTGGGAACTGAATGGATCATAGAAAGTGAGCATTACAAAACTCCCGTGAGTGACAGATAGGCATGCATGGATAAATTATTTATAATAAAAACTCTTATGTTGCATAAAAACTTAGAATTAACCATTTAGATTTTCTCGTTGACTTCAGATATTCCATTTCACTTTAAATAACACCCAAAATAAAGAAAAGAAATCTAAAAATCTTACACTCTCTTTCTCAGGGCAGTGTCTGAAGCTGCTGCTCTCACCTGTGTTGTCGAGCGCTCCCAGGATCCACAGCTGGTACATGGAGTTCAGCATGTTGTCTTCAGGCGGCGGGTCCATGAAGTGGAAGAGCAGGAGATCTTGAACTCCCAGAGACTTGAGCAGAAGCACAACATTGGCCAGGTTAGTGCGCTGGATCTCTGGGATAGTGGTGGTGAGCATTTCATTCTTGTAGGCACTCTGAGTGTATAACCTGAAGAGAACCAACACAAAGGTACAAGAGGTCAGGTCATTCTCCTACATACATTACATGTCCAAGCCAGACACGATGTGATACAGTGGTGAGCTGTAATAATAATTTATTATTCCAAAAAAACAAAAACAAATACATTTTTATTTCATGTGTAGCAACTAACAAATAAAATAAGTTGAACTACTAAAGTGAATATAAAAATAAATAAAAGCTACACAGACATGAAAAACTTATATGACTAAATATGACAAAAAAGACTATTTAAATAAAAAAAAACAGAAAATCTAAAAAAAAAAAAGCTAATTCAAAATAGGGCTATCAAATAAATGTATCATGATTAATCACATTTTTAAAAAGAATGTTTACATATTGTGTGTATACTGTGTATATTTATATGTATAAATAAATGCAAACACATACATGTATATATTTAAGTAGTATATATATATATATATATATATATATATATATATATATATACACACACAAATGTAAATATTTCTTAAATATATGTGTGTGTGCATTTATATATACATACAAATATACACAGTATACACACATTAATGTATACAAACTTTTATTTTGGATGTGACAGCCCTAATTTAAAATATTAATAAATACTACAATAGCATATTCACAAACAGGTCAGGAATGGTTCTCAAATTATTACATTTAAAAAAGTAATGGAATAAAATAAAAACAAGTGGGCGAGATGTCTAGGCAGGAATCCAATTAAGCATATTTAATGCAAAAGGTCCAAATGGAGACTTGACAGATGAATTTAATCAAACAGATGAATGTAGCACACCACTAAAAAGTTTTCTGCCTCCCACCTTTACATGAGCTAGATGAAAGCCCATAACAATGAACCATTTCACCTCTGAGCATCTTACGGTAATCACAGCTCTCCTCAGCGGATTTCTGCAGCTATTCACCTAAATATATAAAGCCTTAGAAGATGGCGCAGAAGAAAGCTCTGCATATGCATCTATGCATATCAGTCTTTGAGTTATTGGTTCAACACGCATGCCACACAAATACATACGGTTCTTGGTATTACAAAGAATCTGGCTGAAGGGAATTGATTCTTGATGCACAGATGTTTGGTAAAGGATATATGTAACTAATCTGTCATGGCCCAAACACTTTCACAAGCAGCCAGAGACACTCACATGGAGGCTCAACAACCCCCTGTGTGAGATTGCTTTGTGTGACCGCAAAACAGCGAGACAGCATGTCGCCACATCTCTGAGTCTGTGCAGATTTGAAAAGGTCACAGTCAAAAAGCCCACAGGAGCCTTTGTCTCACAGTCTCAGAGGAGTAAACAAAAATTAAACTGCGTGAAATCCTCTCAAGATTATCGTCCCGTCCCCCTCCTGCTGTTGCCCTGCCTCTCTGATAGATATTTCAGAAAAGAGGGACTGGAGATCTGACGAAAAGCTCATGAACACACTGTTCATCTGCCTATATGAGCTAAATCACATGTAAACTTTGTTTTTCCGCATTGCTCAAGAACAATCAGCGGGTTTTCCTGATCTGTTCTGACCTGTAACACTGTCCCGGGCCCGTTCTTCCTGCTCTGCCGGCCCGCTGGTTTGCATTGGCTTGACTGATGGGGTAAACCTGCAGCGCATCCATGCCAATACGGGGATTGAACACCTAAATAACACAACGTAACAATACTGTTAGTATCAGTGCCATTCCCCTATTAAAGAAAGCAGCTTCATTTGGTTTCACCTTCAGCTTGCAGTAACCAGCATCCACCACAAACATGATGCCGTCCACAGTCAGAGACGTCTCAGCGATGTTTGTAGCGACGATACACTTCCTCACACCATCAGGAGCCTGACAATAAACACACAAGTTCAGTTCACAAACCTCTAATGCATTTGGTCTCATGACCAGGATCTAACAGTAAGAGAGGTTGACCTTCTGGAAGATCTTGGCCTGCAGGTCCGAGGGCAGCTGGGAGTAGATGGGCAGCACTGCCAGAGCCGGAGCGTTATCCAGATCCTCCAGTCGCTCCACAATCTGATCTGACGTCACCTGCAGCAAGCACAAACATCACTTGTGATCACAAACTTATCTATCTGTCTATCTACACACACACACACACACACATATATGTGAAAATTAATACTTTAATTCAGCAAAAATGCATTAAACTGATAAAAGGTGACAGTAAATGCATTTATAAAGTGAATTTCTATTTCAAATAAATGCTTTTCTTTTGAACTTTCTATTCATCAAAAAAAGAAAAACTTGTGGAAACAAAGCAGCCAAAACAAAACACTAATAATAAGAAATGTTTCTTTAGCATCAAACCAAATTGCCAACCCTAAATCTAACCAAAAGAATTCAATGGAATCTGCAACCATAGTTAGCACCCCTGATTGGTAGTGTATTATTAATAGTGCATTCAAATTGTGATTCCACTCATAACATAATTTGCATGACTAAAGAATCTCCTCACCTCGATGTCCTCCTGACCGGGCATGAAGATGAGGATGTCACCCACCATCCCGCTGAGATGAATCTGTAAAGCCTGTTTCACAGCCGCCTCCACATAGTCCTCCTGAGGAACCTGAATCACACCAACACTCAGCGTCAGCACAGCTCCCCAACCAGCGTCAGCGTTAACTAAAGACGCTATTAACACCCCACCTTGCTGAACAAGATATCCACTGGGAACGTCCTGCCGGGAATGTGGAAAATAGGTACATTGCCGAAGAATGCTGCAAATTTGTCCGAGTCCATGGTGGCGGATGTGACAATGAGCTTCAAGTCCGAGCGTCTAGACACCACCTACATGTAAGTAATCAGAAAGACAGGATGATAAAAAGGGAGAAGGTGACTCATCAGTAACAAAAAACTAAATTCAACAGTACTCTTTAAAGGGATACTAATTTTGTCATTGATCACTTAGCCCCATGTCGTTCTAAACCGGTAAAAACTTAGTTCGGCTTCGGAGCACAATTGAAGATATTTTGGATGAAAACCGGGAAGGCTCATGACTGTCCCATAGAATACCAAGTAAATTACACTGACAGTACCTTTGTTAACAGTCTCCTCTGTCTCTCCACATCACTTAAAACTGTGCTGGATGCGCCGTTTTATTTGAAATAAAAAAAATATAAATACAAATAGAAAAGATGCTTTTCATACTTTTCTGGACCTTGACAGTGTAATTTACTATTTTTGCAGTCTATGGGACAGTCACAAGCCTCACGGTTTTCATCCAAAATATATTAAATTGTTTTCCGAAGATGAAGTTTTTAGTGATTTGGAACAAGGGGGTAAGTGACAACATTTTCATTTTGGGGTGGAGTATCCCTTTAATTCTCCATATAAGCAACAATCAAATAAGTGTATGAAAATCAATTAAATTTACTATGATGAAAACATTAAGTCGATTCAATCCTATGAAGTCGTGTGGAGCTAGAGATTTCATTCACCTCTCGGAGCAGCCCGAAGAGCACGTCAGTGTTGAGGGAGCGCTCATGGGCCTCGTCCATGATTACAGCGCTATAGTGGTCCAAATCTGACTCCCGCAGAGATTCCCTCAGAAGAATCCCATCCGTCATGTATTTTATTACAGTCTTCTCTGACGTACAGTCTTCAAAACGGATGGCATAACCAACCTGGTGTAAACATTAAAGCAGTAAAACCACTTAGCCATGGGAAAATCATGGTTAAATAAAATGTTGTTTTATATTTGAATATATATTTCAAAAAGGAATTTATTTCTGTCATGGTGTCAGGTGGTTGTGATGTGAGATGTGTTTCCCATACATTTCTTTATTCGTGTAGACGATTTTAAAACTAAACAATTTTCCAAAAGGCTTCGTTGAATAAACATGAGCACATACTGCACGTTTAATAATAATAATTCCTTACATTTATATGCTTAAATATCAAAACGAGGCACGGGTGTTTTTATATCACTATATCTGAAGGAAGACTTGCATGTTATATGCCTGATAAAGCAGCGTTTGTGAGCGTAGCTCTGCTTTGTTTACAGCGGTTACTGGGGAAACCTATTTCTCACGGTTTAAAGCATCTCCTTCTGGCAAAGAATGAATTTGCATTTTCATTAAGTCCGCCAGATTTACACAGCAAACATATTTTGTTTGTTATCAAAAAAAAAAATCTACTGTAGAAGGACTTGGTTGTTGTTATTGATTCTAGTCTACTGGAATTTAAGTTATGGCCACAAAAGCGCGCATATTTTTACAGTAGAAATTACCATCTATATATATACACACACACACACACTTTTTTGGATAACAGGTCATTCATGGATGCCAATCAACAAGTCAATCAATCTACAAATCAACAATGTCATTAATATATTGATATATAATAGCAACTAGGGGTGCACGATAAATATCGTCCGATAATTAAAGCGCATCTCGTCAGTAAAGCCGTTTATCTAATCAGCGGTAAATTCCATCAGGAGTGTGATTTCACATAGAGCAGCTGTTACTACATAGAGCCGTTGTTAACTAACTGCTGATAAGAGAACTGGCTTTACTGACGAGATGCGCATTACATTTACATTTATTCATTTAGCTGACGCTTTTATCCAAAGTGACTTACAATTGCTATACATCTCAGAGGTCACACACACCTCAGGAGTAACTAGGGGTTAAGTGTCTTGCTCAGGGACACATTGGGGTCTTACAGTGGATTCGAACATGGGTCTCTCACACCAAAGGCATGTGTCTTATCAACTGCGCCAACACCCCCCTAATTTTCATTATCAATACACCGGTCTCAAGATTAATCATCGCACAATATTTATTGTGTACCCCTAATAGCAACTTATCCTTTTTATACAGTTATCAGTGCTATTTATTTATTTTGTGTGTGTGTTAAATAGGTTTACATCGTTTCTATAAATGTTAGTTTTATTTTAGTTACTTTAGTACTTAATAAAAATATTGCCTTGACAATTATTGTTTAAATAACACATAACAGATAAATAACAGATTTTTATGGTTATAGTTTACTTTTAGTTCATGATATTAACTCTGATTAACGTTATTCCACTGTATCATGGCCTCAGTATTGCCTTCTGGGTAAAATAACATGCACATTCATCTCAAATCCACCAGGCGGTAGTATTTCTCCACAACATCAATATATTTTGTCAAATAAATGTACAGAAAATTGGGCACCAACCTCTTCTCCCAGGTTGCTGTTCATTTCTTCGCTGACTCTCTTGGCCACGCTCATAGCGGCCACTCTGCGGGGCTGTGTGCAGCCCACCATGCCATAGCTGGTGTAACCATCCTCATGAAGATACTGTGTGAGCTGAGTGGTCTTTCCACTGCCCGTTTCCCCCACCACAATCACAATATTGTTATCCCTGCCAGAGAAAACACAAAGAACATCAGCACACCAGGTGAGCAGACACGTGAGCTCACGAATATAGTGTCAGAGTTTGTATTTAATGAAGCACATGTAAGTGTCATCAGGACCTGATGATGTTGAGTAGCTGCTGGCGAACAGCAAAGATGGGCAGATACTGCCTCTGCTCTAACAGGGTCTTCTTCTTAGCAAACTCACTGCTCGCTTGATTCTTCTCCTTCATGTGGTCAGCAAACTTCTGCTCCGCTCTGAAAACACGAAAGATAAGAAAGAGGCCCATGAAGATCTACAGAAAACATTTTAGATTTAAGAGCTGATTTTGTAGCAAAGAACTGCAGCGTTCTGTGGAATGAATGTAAACATGCTAAAATATGCACAACTACATGCTTGATTGTATTCCTGTAATATAGTTTAAAAAGTAATTTATTCTTTTAAATTTTCAGCATCATTACCCCAGTCTTCAGTGTCACATGATCCTTCAGAAATCAATTTATTATACTGATTTGCTGTTCAAGAAACATCTCTGATTATTGTCAATGTTGAAAACAGTTGTGCTGCTTAATATTTTTTGCGGGAATCATGATACATTTTATTTTTCAGGATTCTTTGATGAATTGAACATTCAAAGGAACAGCATTTATTTGAAATAAAAATGTTTTGCAACATTATACATTACTGTCCTTTTTGATCGATTTACTGCATCCTTGCTAAATAAAAGCATCAATTTCTTTCACAGAATTATCTTACTGACCCCAAACCTTTGAATAGTAGTGAGGACACTTTGCCATGCACCATGTAGCTCAAGACCAAGTGTTTGTCCAATAAGAGACAAACCGTGAAATAATTCAGTAATATTTAAGAATAAAAAAATATAACCTGTAATCCACATTTCCATCTTCTCCAACAGCTTTTCCATCTGATCCATCCTCTGTTTTCTTGATTCCCATGATGTCTCCCAGTTTGGTGCCAGCGAGCTCCCAGTGTTTGTGTTGCGCCTGTCAGGTGAAAGCATCAAATGCAGAAACAGTTACCTCTACACTACTGCCCTGAAGTAAGCAGAGTGTAAATGAAACATGAAAACCAGCTGTGCACCTTCTTCCTTTCTTTCTGCTCTCGGTGACGTCGGACCAGCTGACTGCCCTTGCGGGAGATGATGGCCATGTCAGAGGTCGCATCTTTCACTGGAATGACCGGCTCAGGCTGGAATCACAGGACAAATGCTAAATCATCAATAGAAGACTCACAAATAAACACACAGATGCTTAGAGACATCTGTACCTGCTTCGTGAAGACGATCCTCCCGTCCAGGAAGGGTGGCACGAGGTTATGGACAAGCAGATGCACTCTGGCTGCATTGTCTTCCTCAAAGTCCTCATCCACCTCCAAACGCTGGACCACTCCACTGGTGAGCATGCGGTTGGTCTCCCAGCGCTCGTTATCCTGACGAGAAACACACATGTGAGTAAGCGTTACACGGGTTGAGGTCTTTAAGATGCAGATGGGTGAGGATGTGCATCGGTACCTCGTTGATTTGCCGTTTCTGCGCCGAGATGCGTTTCTGGGTCTGCTTCTGTACGATCTGCTCCCTCTTCTTCACATATTCCTCTGAACTGGATGTCAAGGGGTTGTGGAACTCATTGTAACCTTCGTCCATCATGTACCAGTCTCGATCAGCTTGCTGTTTGGACAGAACACAGTTAGCATTCACTTAAATAACAACTTGTTATGGTGTTAATTATTTGATGGGTTTATGAATGAAACGGGATATTGGCAATGCATTTATTCCATTTCCCAAAACACTGTTTCAAAGCAGATTTACATGAATGTTTATAATATCTTCATGCATTTAGCGGATTAAAGCTGGGAGCTTATATAGTTGCAACTATACAAGCAATCAAGCAGCTGAGATATGGAACATAGTATGCATGCGGATAAAACATATGCACATAGTTATATATCCAGCTTTATATAGAGAAGTTGAAGAGGCACTCACCCGCTGATCTTCCTCCCACTGTTCTTTCTCTTCTTCATTAGTAAACAGGATCCCGTCCTCTCTCTCTTCCTTCTTATCGCCTACAAAACAAGAGTCAATATAAATAAAACACTGAAGATGCCAGACATATACTATCGTTCAAAAAGATTCAGTAAGGTCAGTTGTTTTTGAAAGAAGAGTCTGTTCACCAAGGCTGTGTTTATTTGATCTAAAACCGTGATAGTCACTACAGTTAAATTAACTTTTAAGGTTTCTATTGTATTACATTTTAAAATGATCAGCATCATTACTCCAGTCTTCAGTGTCACGTGATTCAGAAATCATTCTAATATGCTGATCTGATGCTTTATGAACATTTGTTGTTCTTATTAGTTGAAAATATTTTGCCTGATGTGTGGAAAGTGTATTATTTTTCTTAGATGAATAAATAAAAAAAAAAGTTTTTTTAACATTGTATTTTTTAACATTTAATTGTATTTACTGTCACTTTTCACAATTTATCAGTTGTTGTCATATCATTTTAGCAATTTACTGTACCTTATTGTTGAAAAGAGGTTTCAATTACTTAAAAATAATAATAATAATAATTTACTGACTCCAAATTGAGGAAGTAATTAAAGCAAAAGGAGACCCTACCAAGTACTGACTACATGTACAGTAAATTAACATACTTTCCAGAAGGCCAACAATTCACAAAAAAAAAAAAAAAATTATATATATATATATATATATATATATATATATATATATATATATATATATATATATATATATATATATATATATAGTCACGGGAGGAGCACAAGACTGACACAGTGGGCGTGGCGTCAGGCCTCGGAGAGGCTTTTATTAACAGAAATCATAAAATAACAGGGAATAAAAGTGGCCAAAGGGGGAAAGTGTCCAAAATAACAGGGAATCTGGTGTCCTCGTCGTGCTGCGGGGTTTGTGTAGGTCGGGCAGTGTTCATCGAGGAAGGGTCCAGGTAAGGGGCGGAGTCCGGCGGCCGCACGCGCTCCCCTCCTAGGTCCGGGGCGCGAGGGGCGGCGGCTTCTCCTAGCGGCCGCGTCTCTCTCGTTGGCCGTGGCGCTGGTAGGGGATGGACGGCCCGGCATCCTGGCCCGTCGGCCGTGTAAACGGGTGCGGTTCTCCTCCGGATCGCGGGTCCCGCAGCTCACGTCTTGGTGGCGCGGGAGTCCCTCAACGCACCCTTCCTGGACCCACGAGGACACCAGCGTGCATGCACGGGGAAGAGACCGGTCTCCCGAGGAGAGGCACGTTGGGCTTTTAAACAGCGGCGGGGATGAGGCTCCATTAACATCAGGTGTGCCCCATCACACGCCGCCAGCTCTGACTCGTCCAGCACCCCTCCTCTCACACACCCACTCCAGTCAGGAGCCTGGTGAAGGGCGGCGATTTAGGACGGGGTGCCGGTGACAAACAGGGAGGAGGCAGCTGACTCGTCACTATATATATATATATATATATATATATATATATATATATATATATATATATATATATATATATATATATATATATATATTTATTTATTTATTTATTATTGGTTTTATGAAGCATTCTAATTAGTTGAGATAGAATGTGAACCAAAATCATCACAATTAAAAGAACCAAAGACTTAAAACTACTTCAGTCTGTGTGCACTGAATTTATTTAATACACATTTAAGTTGAATTACTGAAATAACCTTTTCCGCGACATTCTAATTCATTGAGATGCCCTGTATATATAAAATTGCACATAAAAAAAAGACAACATTCTCTACCAAAATAACTTGTAAGTGGTGTCTTTACCTTTTCCGCGGGACAGGCGTGGGGTGGAGCCAAGGTGCTTCCTGTCATTGGCCCACTCGTTGTACTTATATGATGGGGTTGGTAGAGGAGATTCTGCTGGATACTGAGGTTTACTTGACCTGAACAACAAAGCACATCAGCACAAATAACCTACAACTAAACCTCAATCCCTGAGGCTCTAATGAAGTGATTCATACCTGTCTCTCCTCTCACTGTCACGGACAGAGCGTTGGCTGCGCTCGGAGCGGTCGCACTCCCGGTGGGACGGGGCAGGGGACGGACTCTCCCAGTGAGAGTGCTGTGAGCTGGAATATCCACTGTCATCTTCATCCCAGTTGGAGCGTGATGGAGTGGCCACATCTGTGTGGACATATGAAACACGCATGACCCATTATTTATCCAAACAGGACGAGCTGACTAACACACTTGTAGATCGCGGAACAACACTGATAAATTTGGAACACCAATCAGAATTTAGGTTTTGTTTTATAGTTAGGGTTGCACATTTTATGAAGAATGCTATTTTAAAATCCAGATAAGATCTTTAGTGTGTAGGGTTGCAAGAATATTTTTTATTAATCTGACTAAATAATAATAATAAAGAGAGAAATAATTAAATACACAATATTAATATTAACAATTATTATTATTGTTACAAAATAAACATAAGAATTATTTACATTTAATTAAATAATAACAAAATAATATTGATAATAATATTGGAACATTCAGCTGCACAGCACGTAAGAAAAATTATTTAAAAAAAAAATAGAAATATATATATATTATTTTTTTTCAGCAGACAAGATTATAATGGTATAACTAATTTTATAGAATTAACTTTTTATTTATTTATTTATATAAATAAAGAACTGTATTTCTTTAGTCAATTATTAAAGTATTACATATGTTACACTGTATTTGGGATTTTAAGAACAACTGTAAAATGTGCTGAATATTTCATTTCATTCAAGTGAAACTAGCAAGCAGTTAGACTGAATTTACATTCGTTTTAAACGCAGAGCCAAGCGCGAGTCGACGCAGGTTGCACAAATGCGTCGAGCCTCGTCCATATCGCCAGATGCGCTCGAGGAGATTCGCGGTGCAGGGCCGCGTGAGAATATAACCGAGCGTTACGAACAGGCTGCGTGAAACTGTCTCTGGTGCGGCAAGTGTGAACGGCTCGTCCGTGAAACGGGATTTGCGCAGCGTGGGCAAGAGAGGAGCGAGTATGAGGGGCATTCAGAAACACAGGCGCTGTGTGCGGTCTTGAGAATAGCGACCATGCAATAAGAGATGCTCTTGATATGCATTGTGACGCAGCTCTTGCAAAATACCTTTTTTTGGTTCGTTGTCTGTCTTTTCAAAGCTTAAGTTACATAACGTTTTCCTTTAGTTTTAATTTGCCTAACTATTGACCTGCCCTTGTAGATGCCATAATCCCACTCTGTCTCTCTCCTGCTTTTTTTTTCTTTTCTTTTTTATGGTGGGCATTTACACAGTTCGCTAGAGCAGAGCTGATTGGGGAGAACGGAGGTGCGCTCACTTTATTGGTTAGTGAGGCTGTCTCTCAAGGCTGACAGTCGTGCATATGCTCTGGAACGGAGTAATATCTCGTCCACATCGCAGGCTTTTGCAATTTCGATTCGATTACGATTAATCGCACAGCCCTAGTAAGAGTCAGATTGGGGGCTTCAACAACATTATTCTCAACTTATTATTTCCCTCTAGTTCCCACACTAGGTCATAATTAAGGGTAGTGTGTTCTGAACACATCTGGGAACGTGTGGCTGACCTTTGGATCTGTCGCGGGGTGATTCGGGCTCATCGCGCCGAGTACCTCGACTCATTCGCTCGGACGTGCCGTCCCTCTGGGAGCGCTCACCCCTCGCACTGCCATCACCACGCTCGGAGCGACTGCTGCTGGATCCATGACTTTCACGGTCATCTGCACAAAGCCCATAAAACAAAGAACAGCGTCAAGAATTCTGTGGAGGGATCTCTCCGGCCGAGAGCACCTGACTTACCTCTGTCTCTCCTTCTGTCTCTGTCACGAGAGCGATCGTAGTCTCTGTCTCTGGATCGCTCTTTGTCTCTGCTCTTGTCTTCTTTGGAGGACGCACACACCCCATGCTCACGTCTGTCCTTCTCCCTCTGCTGATGCTTCAGCTTGAACTCCTCACTAACCCCTCCTGGGTTTGAGGGGGTTTCTGAGCCTGTGACACGGTACTTCCTGAAGAAGCATGGAACACAAACTCATTACTGCATAGCATTTATTTACAGCATAGGATTAAGATGAGAGGTATTAGGAATTTTCTGGATAATAAAAATGACGAGAAAACATTAAAAATAAATAATAGTATAAAATACAAAAGCATATGTAATTAAAACAATAACATGTATATATAATTTGGGAATAAACACACTGGGTGTCATTCTCTAATAATTAAATGGATTTGTTTTTAATTCTGTTCTAATGTCAATGAACTTGGAGATTTCTAAATCTCCATGTAAGGGCTTTCAGCACAAACCTTTTCAGCCTTCGGTCACATCCTCAAAATTCAGTAACATTGATACACTTTTAAGATCCTCGCACACAGAGTCTAAAATTCTCATCCGAAATGTTTGCAGGTTAAAAAATAAATATAACATCACATTGGGTCAATCATGTTTGCACACTGCCTCCGAAACTTTTGTTTGATCGGGTTTCATTTTCTGTGTTTTTCACATCCGTAGCACTGATACAACATGAGGTTGTGTTTATTTTTTAACGTGCAACAATTTTGGACTCGTTGTGTGAGGACCTTTATAGCTTTTGTTACAATTTTGGATTAATATTGACATATTATTTTCATATTTTCCATTTAAATTTTTCTTACTTTTTGTTTTTTAATATCTACATAGTTTTTGTTTTAGTTTATTCAGTTGTTTATTTTAGTACTTTAACTAAACAAATATGAGAAATGTTGCTTTGGCTACTAACTGAAATAAAAATGAAAATTGTTTCGCTTCAGTTGTTCCTACAATTTTTCATAAATATAAAATATATTTAAATATGAAAGTTATTGATGAATCATGATTGTTTTTACACAGATTTCACACACAAGTTTGTGCATAAAACTCACTTTAGTGAATGAGATGAAAAAAAAAACATTGAATGTCTCTGTAATGTAAATTAATTTCTTGAAGAATGCCCCACCTTTCCTTTTTCCCATTCCTGCTATCGCCCTCTTCTTGATCTTCTTCATCAGACCCTGAATCACTCTTCCCCTCCTCCCAGTCCGTGTAGGACGACACCTTGGATCTCTTGGGTTGATCCTCCAGCCTCTCCTTGCCCTCGCGCTCCTTGCGTTTCTGTGCGGCCAGCAGATCGAGGCTCGAGGAGCAGGAGCTCTGAACACATGCGGCTCTGATGAAGCACTCCTCTTCTTCACCATCAGCCCCCCGACCTGGACCCCTGGGTCACTGCCGTCCAGCCGATGCAGGGACAAATCATCCTCCATCTCTGTCGAGGTCATACCCACTGCTCTCAGATGATGGATTTCTGCTAAAGTATCTAAAAGAGGTGGACAGAAGTTACTAACTTGGGCCAAAAACACAGTCACAGACGCATTCTGATAAGAAATGTCAATATGTTTACATGCGATTTATGATAAGTAAAGCTAGAGAACGTTAACTTGTCATATAGATTTGTCTAAAACACCCCTAAACAATTCAAGGGGCATGTTTTGCCACTACAAATGGTGATTTCTAATACTGATAGTTGTTGTTGTTAAAGGTTAAAAGTCTGACTGATGAAGCTCTTTATGTTTGCTAATTTAACGTACGGCAGTACTGTGGCACTCCTTGTTCATAACATTAGAGAAAACAAAACGGGTTTACCTTTTAAACGGTATCCTCAGAAGCCAGTCATAAAAGTTCCTCAAACCTGTTCAACACAGTATAATAAAACCTATGTAATGTGGGATATAATAACAATACTTAATGAAGTAGCGTAGCAGTAGGACGCCATTACTATCCCAGCATTCGCAGCCTGGTGTGACGTCCCATCCGATTCCTGGATGAATCACTATTGTGAACCGGTTGTTTCAAACGATTCGGTCAAGCGTTAGAGTTAGTAGATTATTATACGAACCGGCGAAATGTTGCACTTCATTCCGTTTTAGATTTATGAAGAGAATTGAGAAAGTGTTGATAACAGCATGTTAAACAAATTCTGCTCGTGGACGACTGGAAACATTTTTGTGTGTGTGTGTGTGTGATGACTAGCGAATTGGTCCTTTTAACCGATTCAATTGAAACGACTTGTCCGAAAGAACCGACTCACTACAATGAGTCAGACTTAACAACTTGAAAAAAAATTCTTCCTCACATGAATAGTTTCCCAGCGTATTTCATTATTTATTTAACTTTTATTTTATCTTATTTTCTTGCAAGAGTGTGAAAGCACAGAAGTACACAAATTATTTTATTATTATTACAGATTCAGTTACTGGCATACTTAAATTGAATCATATGTATTTGCTAATTTTTATTTTATTTTTATTTTTTGTGAAGCTCCTTGCAACAACAACAGTGTGAAGACAAACCTAAATTATTTTAATCATGTAGTGCCATAACTCATGCTGTCCAAAGGTGTACTTCATTTTAACAGCACAAAATTATTTTTCATTAAGTAAAATTTAATAATTTGTTATTCATATAAAGAAATAACCAAAAACACATGCTCTGTCAAATATTGTCTGTACTTTTAACCATCCAAAAACATGTTAGCACTAATACCTACCCATTTTAAGTTCAAATGCATCTCCCAAATTGTATCCAAAGTCTAAAATACAATATTCAAAGAATGATTACAACCTGCACAAATAAATTAGCTTTTTTTTTAAACATTTATTAAACCTTTAACAAACACACACTGATTCAGCAAGTCGCTCGTATTTACGATGACATATCACAGATAAACCTAATCTGACAGATAAATTATAATGTTGAATTAAATATATGACATTTAGCAATAATAAAGGTCTTGAACTTTCAATTTTTCCTGTTATTGAACAAAAAGAGCTGATCTATAGACTAACACGCTAGTTCTTTTCCCACTATAATTAAATTATAATGACATTAATATGTCAGCCAATGAAAACTTGACAATGTCATCAGTGTCTAGACAAACAAAATGCACAAATACATGAACATCTGAATATTAGTTGTTAAACAAAGCTGAACACATTGACTCAGTCTGGCAGGAAAATAATTAATTTGCACATTTCTTGGGGCAGGAATGTCAAATGATTTTAAAAGACAAATATGACACTCGGAACAAAACTCAAAAAAAAAAAAAAACAACTACTGAGAGAAACGGCTTGTATCCTCCAATAGTAATGATACATGAAGACTATTAAAAAATATATGACTACATAAATGCATAATAATTACTCGCTCAATGTGTTCCATTAAAAACAATTTAAATGCAATATTGCTTTGAAAAGAAATGCAAGATTTAATAGAGTACAGAAAAGAAGCAAACAAAGGTAGACATTTCGGTTTTTTGAACATTAAGGGCAACACTTGCATATAATAGTTTTTCCATGACCTGACCTACATACATGCAAGTGCTTGAAACGCTAAGAACAATTCATTAGAGAAGCATATGCATATGAGTAATTAACAGGTACTCTACAAGCAGTGCCATAGATCATGCATCAAACATTTCCCAAAACTAATGTTCTTACCGCCATTGCCAAAAATGTTATATATATATATATATATATATATATATATATATATATATATATATATATATATATATATATATATATATGTATATGTATATATATATATATATATATATATATATATATATATAAAAAAACTTTAAACATCTCTCAAATGCATTACAAAAACGCTGAATAATGGAGTAGATTTCAAATTTGCAGATACAGGTACCACACTATAGAAATCTTCATTGTAAGAATAAAAGCGTACATGTAACATTAAAGCACTGTATGACTGTAACTCGGTGACATTTCAGCCATTGCATTCATGCAAAAGTGAAATGACAAAAATTTGAAACAAAGACAATATTTTCGAGTTTAACTTACAGGGATAGTTCACCCAAAAATGACAATCTTGCCATCATTTACTTACCCTCATGTCTGTTTGACTTTCATTCTTCAGTGGAAAATCACATTTTTATTTTGAGAATTTTATTTTTTCATACAGATTTTTCATTTTTGGGTGAACTATCCCTTTACCCCATGTTGTATTTAAAACAGCAACTTCTTTATAAAAGCAGGACTCCATGCTCTTCCTTTGGAGATGTATATTTCAACTCCACTTGAATAATTTTGGTCAAAGTCCTTAGGTGATAACTAACATGCATTGACAAACATCGACTAGCAGCTATGTGAAAGCTGTGGACGTGTGATTTGTCAAAATGATCAGAGAATTTGAATCCATTAGCAGAAGTCAGACTATACCTGTCCGGAAGGGCCTTATCTTTTCAGCTGCAGTCTAGATTTATTTAAAGGAGATGAAGTCATTTCCAAGTACATTTCTAAAAAAGCGTGACAATCCGATGACAGAAAGCGTGACCAAGATAATGCTGCAGGTTAAGTCCTGCAGGTTAGACAGAACTGTGAATTCTGGTAGAAAAATAAAAACTGTTGATATGAGCCAATGTTTTGGACCTTTTGTAAATAGCTAGTTGAGTGGAAACTAAAGAAGAGAAGATGAGCAGGAGTTGAGAGAGTGATCTTGTAGACTCACTCACTCAAACAGGCCAAGGCATCCAGACAAGAGAAATATATATCGGTGGCAATGTTTACAGGAGTTCAGGAGGCTTTGTGATCCAGCATGTAGTAACGATACATGACGCCAACGAGTACAGCAGCTACACTGGGAATTAACCAGGAGCTCCATGACCTGAGCAAATAACAAACAGTTGTTAAAAAATAAATAAAAATGCATGAGTACTGTAGTTTATGCAGAACATAGTCTGAATTCTCACCTGGAGTCTTTGGAAGTTGTGATGTAAACTTCCTAGAATGGAAATGTAATAAAGTGAGCAAACATTATCAAAACTGCAACAACTTTTACATGAAAATATGTTCACGCATCAGTCACAAAGGTCAAGGAACTGTGTTTTTTCTTTTTCTTTACCTTCTTTGATTCTTTCTTTCGATCATCCTGAAACGGATAAATAGGCATTATTAAAATTCATGACTTTACACATGCTTGACACAGACTAGATTAGGGACAACTAATCAATAAAATCACTAATAACCAATAATAATAAAAATACTAATTTTACAATCAATGACATCTGCGTGCATGGAAAACATCCACAGGTTACATTCTTTTAATTCAGAGAATAACTATGGACGATACACATTTAAAAAGGACACAGAGTGAACTACTGTGGGAAAAGTACATTGTCCAAGTAATCCTAAACATGAGAAAGCTTCATATTAACATTGAGAAATACTCATAAGCATTTCATATATTTGAGAAATGTTTTCCTCCGCACATAACTTAAATTCGACATTAGTAATTCATTCCAGTTTTTCCAGTCTCAAACTCAAAATTTTTAAATATGACCATTTTCAAGTCGCACACTCTTTGGACTGGAGACAACACTGGGCAAGATGTAAAATAACTTCTTTTAATAAGATACCAAAAATAAAAATGTGGATTTTTAAATCATGTTAATAAGATATAATCGATTAAAATAATCATCAGTTGCAGTCCTATATTAGATGATTATTTTCCCAGAAATGTCACGTACAAGTTGGAACAAAACACTCTGCCTTTTCTTGGCTCATCTGTAAATGAATAAACTTATACTACCATATGTAATTCGCCGATGTAATACTGCTGGAGCATCTCTCTGGCATCTGTGGAATGACCCACATCCTCGAAGCTTTCTGTAGCATCTGCACCCGCTTGCTCCAGCAGAACCTCTTCACCTCCTGGATGCTGTCCAGACAAATGACAAATGTTTATATCCTTTTTTGTCACCGGCACTCTTTAATAATACATCTGATGACATCTGTTGCACAACATTGAGAACCGGTTCTTATAGTGTATTAGTGCCCATGCACTTTTGGTGCCTGGAGGTTTTTTTGGTTTGTTTTTTTTCCATTAATTTTTTTCCATAGGGATTTTAAAATATCTTCATTTACCCTTTAGGATTCCTGTAAAATTTACAATGCCTAAAAAAAGCCATACCCAAAGTTGTTGTTGAACAAATTTGGAGTATAAGCATGGTTTTGGTCTCTTTTGAAAGGTGACACTCTAAGTCTTACTGGTATTGAGTAATAGACCTTTGAACACACTGAAAACATTCCACCTACATTTTCTTGTTGTTCTTGTAAATACACAATGGGATCACAACATGAAGTATCATTGGCAGTCTGACAAAGACACTTATTGTACCTGCTTTGCTGCTTGTATCTTTTTTTTATTTTGTATGTCACAAGGTTAACCCTTAAAAACACACTGTGTACCGCTGTGTACCTTTGGTACAGTAGAATGCTAACAAGGTTAAAAACTTACATTATGGATCAACAAGCTAGGAAGTGTTTCAGAACTTCACAGCCATTGATTAGAGAAAAGAAAAATCAATAAAAAAATTGAAATAAGGTACTTTACAGCTTAAGAGTATTGTGTATGACAATGACCTTAACCGTGATGGAGGAATATGGTAATTTAAAGAAGTTGATTATACATATAGATAGAATATATTTTAGTTTTCTGCAAAATATGCATAGAATATATTAACAAATATTTAAATAGTGTATGAAAGCAGATTCTCGTGTCATTCCCAGTGCTTCACAGAAGCGGGCAAAGTGGTGTAATTTGCTTGTTGGGATTCTTTGATGGTGGAGATTGGTTTGCAGAATCATGGGTAATGTAGTTTTAAACCAGAGGCCTACCATGATGCTGCCAGGTAAGCTTCAGGTTAGCTTCCACCAACACTGGGTTTTAAACACCATGAATGTGGTTTGGTTTTTGGCGGCGTTCATCACCACCATATAAACTTACGCTCCATGGCTAACCTGCTCCATAGCAGTAGTTATTATTAAACTTTATTTTAAATAAATAAATAAAAATAGATAGATAGATAGATAGATAGATAGATAGATAGATAGATAGATAGATAGACAGACAGACAGCAATATACATAAGCTTTAGAATAGATAAAGCTTTAAACATGACTATATATGAATATAGATTTATTTAGTCTCTGTAAAAATATTCAACTCATACTCTTTCCTGGACAACTCGTTTCAACTTGCTGTGTGTTTAAATTCTCCAAAGTTTTTGTTTTAATCCTTTCATCTTTGGCAGTGAATTGCTCTCTGGCGAGAAGTGAATCACAATTTCAAGGCATGTGATTGGCTTTTCTTTACAGATGTCATGTGCACATGCTCCATAAACGCAAAGTATTTGTTGGCAGAGAAAGTTAATGATCAGGGTCATGGCACCAACAAAGCGCGACTGGATTTGTTTGATTTTGTCAACTCAAAACTAATCCTGTAATGGTTCAGCCACCATCATGGTACAGGCCCCATGAACTCCACAGTCAAACATGAATATTTTAAAACATAAGTTGAAATAAAGAGATCCGATGGCTTCAGAAAAAGATTTTATATCAATTAACAAACAAGGGATATAAATGATTGTACCTATTGTTTTCTGATGGGGAATATGAATGGATTTAACTTTAACCAATTCCATCTTTGGTTCAATAAACAGTTCAAACAGAACATTGTATGGAAATACTCTTTTGGTGACTCCTTTTTCCTGAATTAAAAATTTCTTATTGAAATGTCAGATTCACTTACCGAGTCACAAATTATTACCTAGTCCAACTCGAAATATGTGTTACTGTTGTATTGTACTTTAAGCTTGTAACTGGTGGTTCATATAACAATATAGTTTAGTTATACAATGAACCGAGCTGGGTAAATTACGTAATCCATTACACTTTAGGTAATATAATCAAACTCCTTTTTGATTACTTTTGCCCTAACTCATTTTTCACATTGATTTAAATAGGCTAATCTTGTACCATTTTGATAGAAAAATGCAGAGAAAAAGAAAATATATTACATTTGTTTTTAACAATATAATTAAGTGCATTTAACATCACATTAGGTAAGATTTCCTAAACTGTGATTTGTAAAGGAAGTGCAGGGAATTTGTAAGTTTAATGATAAGCTAATAATTAATTAAATCATTATAATATTAAATTATTTTTTTTATTTTTTTTCAAAATAAAATGCTGACTAAAAAAAATTATTATTATTATTTGTTTACCTGCATGCCATGTGATCAATGTCACAGAAATGTGAACATGCTAATGTGTTACTAAATTATTCATTTCAGTAAATTGGGGGGGGGGGGGGGGGGGGTCATCAAATAAAGGCGAAAGAGTTTCTGCTGAACAACAAAAAAAAAAATGTCAGCCCCCAAAATAAATATTGTTATTTACTGAATCAGAATCCTGGAACTCGATTCACCAGAAAGATTCGATTCCCTACTTGCTCGGTTTCACACGCGAATCAGGAGTTACGTGTTACAAAAATGAAAACACATAAATGTAACGTTAGGTTGTATGAAACGTAACAACATGAGACCGGAGTTGAAGGGCAAGGTTTAATATTCAGCCCTTCCTACATGTTTCGATACTAAATATTTCCGCAGAGAGACAGTTTAATCCTCTAGACAGAGTGTTGTTTAACTACTGCACTGAATTTAGTATGTTAGATAAACATATTATCAGCAGCTTCTTTTTTCGAGTCTAAAGACTATCCAACTAAAAATAAAAATAAAATAATCCGTGTTTAAGATATGTAAACAACGGAAAGGGTAACGTCGTGCAGGATTTAGTGCTGTATGTTTGTGTCAGGTGTGATCTGTGGAGGACACGAGAGACTCCAGCCCTCTCTTACCTCCTCCATGAAGCTTGTGATATCGTAAACTTTATCGTGGATGATGAGCCATGTGTCTTTGCTCATGTTATGGGCTTGAACCTCCTCGCGTGTGTAATATTTCACACCGCTGTCCATGTTTTCATCCTTCCCGTCCTGATTCGCTCTTTTCACCGAGATCTCAGTTTCTTCCCCCATATTTCACGCAGATTCGGCGGAAACCAGAGTGCAGGTTTTAACTGTAATATTTTAGCTTGAAGCGGTTTTTTTTGAAGACCTAACCTGTCTAGTTCAGTTCTCGGCTCGCCCAGCCGGCACACCATTCATCACCAGTTAGGGTTGCCAGGTTTTCACAATAAAACCCGCACAATCGCGTTTTAAGGAATCCCCCGTTAAATATGGTGTATGCGCGGTGTAAAATACACGTTTTGTGGAGGTGTTTACCAGGTAAAATTTTGACTCCAGTGGCTAAATATCACGTTATTGGGGTCCCTTCAACCAACGAGCATGAAAATCAAAACAGTTTTAAAGTAGCCCAATTCCGCGGGAAAACGATGGACGTGGCAACAATGCTACTAGTCATGAGAAATCACCATCCAATTGGCGCTCAGTTCACTCGGCACACGGCCAGTGACGGATATGGTGGCAGCCAATCAGAATCAGGAGCAGATCATCACGAGACCGTCAAACGTTACATGCATGTTACAAGCACGCACATTGGTTTGGGGGCGTGACCAAGATGGCTGCCTGAACGGTCGCATTTTTGAGTGCTTGCACCAAGTTGTCCTATAAATATTGCTTATAAGCAGTAATTAGATGTTCTAGTTTTTCAACAGCCTGTTGCATATTGGCCGATTCTTTTTGCTTCACCATGGTTCGTAAAAGAGGGCTCTCAGCGTTTTCTGAAAAGGAAAAGGGCAATGCTAGTGCTGCTAGCACAAGCACACTCTCAGTGGTTAGCAGCGGGCATGATTATGTTGTCAGCATGAACGAAGAGGATTCATTTAGCCTGGCTGAAGAGGAGTTCCCAGCTCTGCCTGCTACTCCAAGCAAGTCACCAGCTGCTAAAAAAAAGGCTAGTGATAATACGAGTGCTGATATTTCTTCTCAGCTGGCGAACATAACGCAGCTGATTAACTGCCGCTCTGACGCGATAGAGCGAAAGATCACCGACCTGAGAGAAAAAGTGGATGCTGTGTCGTCTGATTTAAAGACTGTCACAGCAAAGGTGGCGTGCTTAGAGCGGCGCGTGGATCAAATTGAAAAGCCGGTCAACAAAATGGAGAGAAGAATGGATGATCTAGAAACCTACATGAGACGACGCAATCTGAAGATCATAGGTATCCCAGAGGCAGCTGATGAAAATATTCGTCTAGAGGTTATCAAGATCTGTCGAGCTGTTCTTCCCAGCGAAAATGATAAGCTTCCAGGTGCCATTGATGTTGTTCACCGTCTCGGAAGTACTCAACAGAGCAGCGGTAGGCCTAGAGCAACCATAATACAGTTTTCCACGCGCTCCTACAGAGATGCAGTTTGGAAGGCTGCCAAAAGCTCCTCGTATTTGCGGGACAAAGGTTTTCAGTTCAGAGAGGACTTTTCCAAGGGAGATCGCGAGAGAAGGATGAAGTTGTGGCCGGAAGTTCAAAAAGCTCGAGCGGCTGGGAAAACTGCTTACTTTGTTGGAGGCAGAGCCTTTGTACAAGGTCAAGGTGAAATTATCCTCACGGTCGACTGAGTTGGGAACTAATGCTGTTGAAGTCATGTTGATTTCTGATGAAGAGTTGAAGACATAAGATGCGTGTTTGCGTGATCTTATATGCATATCTGCACTTTGGGACAGTTATTGTTTCAAATGAAGCAAGATTTTATTTTATTTCTTATTGAAGAGATTGCTTATTTGCACAAAATTCAAGTCTTTATGGTGCTATATTTTGTGGTTGACCTTTTTGCCAACTTTATCTTAATATATTGATTGTTATAAGAGGTTACAAGTTTTTTGTTGTTCACAGTTAACTTTTTGTTGTTTATGTCATTTTCCATTATATCTTTGAATGCCAGGGGTTTAAGAGAAAACGTTAAGCGTAAGGCTTTGTTTTTGTTCACTAAAAGGTTTAATAATGACTTTGTATTTTTTCAAGAATCTCATTCTATTGCTTCTGATGTTAATTTTTGGAGATCACAATGGGGCAGTGATATTTGGCTGTCTCATGGAACCGAACACTCAGCAGGGGTTTCTTGCCTGAAAAATAATTATAGAGGTGAGGTTTTACATGCGGATAGTGATGAAAATGGCCACTTTATTTGCTTAATTCTAAAATGTTTTAGTGTAATTTTTATAGTAGTTAATATCTATGGATATAATAGCAAATCTGAAAATGACCAGTTATTATGTTTGTTGGAGGAAAGACTTACACTTTGGTTATCCAAATTTCCTGATTCTTTTTTAATTATAGGGGGGGATTTCAATGTTGTGTTAAACGAGTCAGTAGATAGGTGGCCTCCAAGACGACCTTCAAATTTAAATACTAATTTGAAACTGTTTATGGACCAATTTCATCTGATTGATATATGGAGAGAGAAAAATGTAGATGATGTTGTGTATACTTGGAGTAACAAGGATGGCAGTAGACGTTCTAGGATTGATTTTTGGCTCGTCTCTAACCATTTTGATGGGAACAATATTTTGGTTAATGTTTTGCCAACACCATTAACTGACCATAAGGCCATATTAATTACAATTAATATTTCACCAAACACGAATTGTAACAAGTATAATTCATACTGGAAAATGAATAGTTCTTTGCTTAAATTAAGTGCAGTTAAACAGGAATTGGGAAAACTCATTAATTATTATTGGATTAAAGCTAAAAAGGAAGGATTGTTTCGTCATAATTGGGAATTATTAAAATTTGAAATTGGAAAATATTTGAGGAAGTTTGGTAGCACATTAGTTAAATCACAACGTCTTATGGAAGAGAAGGTTGTTAGTGAAATCTTAGCCATTTCTAACATTTCTATGGTGGACCTGGTAGAAGGACAGAGATTGCGTCTAACAGAGCTGCAAAATGAGCTTGATAATATGTACAAAATGCGAGCACAAGGTGCTTTTATTCGATCAAGGCAAAAATGGTTAGAGCATGGAGAACAGATGTCTGCTTATTTTTTTAATCTTGAAAAGTCGAGAGCTAAACTTAACTCTGTTTCTAAAATGAATATTAATGGATCTATTACAGATAATTTTGACGCAATTTCTAGTTTTTGCTATGACTATTACTCTAAATTATATACTTCTAAATTTAGTGAGCAAAATATGACTTCTTTTTGTAACCAGCTTAAAAATGTTAAAACAATTACTGAGGCGGACCAAAAGTTATGTGATTTACCAATTACTATTACGGAAATTAAGCAAGCTATTGAACATTTAAAATGTAATAAATCACCCGGTAATGATGGAATTACTTCAGAGTTCTATAAGCAGTTTTCTGAGATTCTTTCCCCGTTTCTTTTTGAAGTATACTCTGAAAGCTTACAGTACTCACAGCTTCCTACAACTATGACGCAAGGTATAATTAGTTTGATTCCTAAGCCCAAGAAAGATTTGTTGCTTATTGATAATTGGAGACCCATTAGTTTGTTAAATAATGATTATAAAATATTTGCTCAGGTATTTGCCCAAAGATTCAAATTAGTATTAGATTCCATTATTGATGAAAATCAATCTGGGTTTATGAGAAACCGTCATATATGTAACAACATTAGACTTATTTTTGATCTTATTGATTATTCTGACCTTATAAATGATGATAGCTTTATACTTTTTTTAGACTTTTTCAAAGCCTTTGATTCGGTTGAGCATCCTTTTATTTTCTACTGTTTAGAACACTTTGGGTTTGGGGCTTATTTCTGTAATGCTATGAAAACTCTTTATGCGGGGGGAAATAGTTCTGTGAAATTAAAGAATGGCACTACTCAAAGATTTAATTTGGAAAGAGGAGTTAGGCAAGGCTGCCCAGTCTCAGTTTACCTCTTTCTTATTGTTGCTCAGGTGTTTTGTCACTTTATTAAATCATCCAATTTAAAAGGAATTCAAGTTGAAGAGAGAAGTGTTCTGATAAGTCAGTTGGCTGATGACACGGCTCTTTTCCTGAAAAATGTTGATCAAATTCAGTCAGCGGTCAAGATCATTGAAGTTTTTTCCAGTGCCTCAGGGCTTTGTCTTAATTTACAAAAATGTGAACTATTTGCTTTAAAAAGTTGCCATTACAGAAATATATGTAATATCCCTGTAAAGGATTCTCCTACTTATTTGGGTATGGTTATTACTAAAAATGAGCAGGAGAGAATCTCACAAAATTTTGACCCAGTGATTAAAAAAGTAAAGAACAGATTTAATATTTGGTTGCAGAGAGACTTGTCTCTCAAAGGTCGTGTTCTGCTGGCTAAAGCGGAAGGTATTTCAAGGCTTACTTATATAGCTTCCTCAATACACTCAGATAATAAAACAAATAAGATAATTGATCAAATTATGCTGAATTTTTTGTGGAAAAACCGTATACACTATATTAGAAAATCTGTTATTGTTAATTCATATAAAAATGGAGGGCTTGATTATTTAGATTTTTCTATTTTAAATAACACTTTCAAAATTAACTGGTTGAAATATTTTCTAAAAAACACTGATTCTGTTTGGAATATGATATCTAAATTGGTTTTTGACAAACTTGGTGGACTTTCATTTTTGCTTATGTGTGATTATAAAATCGAGAAACTTCCAGTTAAACTGTCAGCTTTTCACAGGCAAGCACTTTTGGCTTGGAAGTTAATTTACAAGCATAATTTTTCTCCACATCATTATTACATCTGGAATAATTGTAATATTTTATACAAACATAAGAGTATATTTTTGAAAACTTGGTTTGATGAGGGCATTCTTGTGGTTGGTCAGTTGTTGAATTATCAGGGGTATTTAATGACTTATGATGAGTTTCTTTCATACTTCAACCTCCCTGTTTCCCCTAAAGAATTTGCCTCTGTAATTGGTGCTATCTCTTTGGGTGTTGTCTCTCTATGTAGAGGTATTTCATATTCTAAACGTGTGTCTTTATTGCATCTTACTGATACGATTTGTGGTAAAGTTTGTTTTTCGACAAGCAAAAATAATAAGGCTATACGTTCCCTTTTTCAAAAAGAACTTGTAAGTAAACCACATGTTATTTTCTATTGGTCAAAGTTTATTGGAACTATTAATTGGAATAAGGTCTGGTTGTTACCTAATAAATATATTCTTACAAATAAGGTCAAGGAAATTTCGTTCAAGATACTGCATAAATTTTACCCTGCTAAACATTTTTTATCCAAATTTAATAAAGACATTGATGTAAATTGCTCATTTTGTTTTTTGCAGCCAGAAACTGTACCTCATATTTTCTGGCACTGTCGGTATACCAAAAGGCTGTGGTGGGAAGTTTCTAAATTTATAAATAACAAATTAGATTGTAATTTTCTTTTGTTATACGAACATGTAATATTTGGTTTTTTACAATATGAAAAGAGTATGGAAAAGGAAGCGTATATTATTAATCTTTTGATTATTTTAGTTAAGTTTCATATTCATAGGTGCAAATTTACTAATCAGAATCCTTTATTTTCTGTGGTATTGAAAGATTTAGAAAATTATATGGTTTCCATTAAGGACAGTACAAACAAAAAAGCTGTTAAAACCATGTATTTGTTGAATAATTTTAAGATTTTGTGAAATATCAAAGCCTTTAATTTTTGTTTGGTCTATTGAGTTTTATTTCTATTCAATTTTTGTATTTTACATTTGTGTATCTTTAACCCTGGCATTTTATTTTATTTTCTATTTTTATTTTCTATTTTTATTCTTTTTTTGTATGTGTATTCATTTTCTGTAATTGTTATTCTTGCAATAAAAAAAAAAAAAAAAAAAAAAAAAAAAAAAAAAAAAAAAAAAAAAAAAAAATAAAAAAAAAAAAAAAAAACGCACATTGGTTTCACGTTATACAACCTTTCTTTTACTGTCTACGTATACAACCCCAAATGTCCTTAATACCGAAAAGTCCTAAATACCTTTTTGTTTCTCTGTGTGTATTATTTTGTGATTGGATTAAGATGGTTATCATCAAATGCGTTAGAACTGTTTATTTTAAAGGCGTAAAAGCAAAGAAATCGTCTACTATATCAAAAATCAAATAAACTTTTCAAATACATACAATTTTTTAAGGCAAAATTTTAAGTAGGTTTAAAAAAAAACATGCAGCCGTCTTATTATCCATTATCTTTATTATAAAATATCAGGACACAACAATAGATATATGTAAAAAAAAAAAAAAATGGTAAAACCATATAACCGCTGACTAAGACGTGTATATATATATATATATATATATATATATATATATATATATATATATATACATACATACATAGAGTGCTGGTCATATAATTGAGTATCATCAAAAAGTTGATTTATTTCACTAATTCCATTCAAAAAGTGAAACTTGTATATTATATTTATTCACTACACACAGACTGATATATTTAAAATGTTTATTTTTTTTTTTAATTCTGATGATTATAACTGACAACTAAGGAAAATCCCAAATTCAGTACCTGAGAAAATTAGAATATTATGAAAAGATTCAATATTGAAGACCTGGTGCCACACTCTAATCAGCTAATTAACTCAAAACATCTGCAAAGCCTTTAAATGGTCTCTCAGTCTAGTTCCGTAGGCTACACAATCATGGGGAAGACTGCTGACTTATCAGTTGTCCAAAAGACAACCATTGACACCTTGCACAAGGAGGGCAAGACACAAAAGGTCATTGCGAAAGAGGCTGGCTGTTCACAGAGCTCTGTCTCCAAGTACATTAATAGAGAAGCAAAGGGAAGGAAAAGATGTGGTAGAAAAAAAAAGTGTACAAGCAACAGGGATAACCGCACCCTGGAGAGAATTGTGAAACAAAACCCATTCAAAAATGTGGGGGAGATTCACAAAGAGTGGACTGCAGCTGAAGTCAGTGCTTCAAGAACCACTTCACACAGACATATGCAAGACATGGATTTCAGCTGTCGCATTACTTGCAGCTGTGTCATTGGTCTCTTCCCTGAAACCAAAACTAAAAAAACCTTCCCTGATTGAATTTGCTAATGACTTTGCAGAGTTTTCATTTTGTGTTAGCAACGCTTCTTCATTTGCATATCTAATCAGCTAGTGAGGAGTGCCATGTATGCTCAACTGATATCTGTTTAGGGAAAACAGGGGACTCACCTGTGAAATGGCTCATTAACACTGAGCCTGTGCACTTTCCAGTTTTTACAAACTGAAAGCTGCAGATTGTAGGAGGATGCTACATTAATAGAAAAGTCAGCTAACATTGTTATCAGAAATATATTGTTTAACATTTAATAGAGACACAAGTATATTTAAGAGACTTTCTTTCTGTTTGTTTGTTTTTCCAAGTATTCTCCAAAGACTTATACCATGTTGTTCATTTTATAATTTTTTTATGTATAACAGAATTGGTGCCATATTGGAAAGAGAAAATGTTTTGATCTTTCAGTTTAGGTAAACTTACTTCCTGTTAATAAATAATAAATTGTCAGTTAGACCAGGGGTCTTCAATCCTGTCTCACTTGCAGTCTCTACTAATGAGCTTATGAGTTGAATCAGGTGTGTTTTTTACTGTTCAAGGTTTTATAAAAACATACAGTACAGTAAAATATACAGTTTTTCCTTTTCCCTCCACAATGCCATAAAAGAACCATTTTGCATTTCCCAAGTAACCTTTTCCAGTGAGTAGTTAAAATTATATATATATATATATATATATATATATATATATATATATATATATATATATATATATATATATATATATATGTTTTTTTTTGTGATGTTAAATTTTGCTTAAAAAAATTAAATTCTGTTTCTAATTTCCTAAATAACTAATAAGGACGGGATGTTTTGGTTGCTTTGTAATACTGGCTAGTTCTTGCTCACTATGGATAAATGTTAAATATCAAATATATTCTGACTGGCAGTGACTTTTTTTTTTACTAGTGAACAGACTTGACATTGAACCTCCTTAGGCTTTGTCTATTTGTACATTAATAAAAGGAGAACAGATGGAATGGGGTTTGTAGTATAGGATGCCTTTCTTGTGGTGTTCTTATTGGCTCAACGTCTACACTTTTGAAAGTTTTAAATCTCGCCACAAGGTGGCAGTAAATGTATTTAGATGGGGTATTTACAGATAGATTATACATTTTTACATGATGCATTGTTAATTACCAGAATAACAATTTGAGTGTAAACATTGACTGAATTTACCGATTGTAAAATATCACAATTTAAAATAATGGCTTTCTATTTCAATATTCTTTAAAAAATAATGTATTTCTGTGATGCAAAGCCAAATTTGTCAAACTATTATTGCAGTCTTTAGCATCACATTCCCTTCAGAAATATTCAGATTTATTATCAACATTGAAAAAAGTTTTGTTGCTTATATATATATATATATTTATTTTATTTATTTTTTTTTGGAACCTGTGATACTTTTTCTCAGGATTCTTTCATGAATAAACGTTACAAAGAACAGGATTTATTCAAAATCGTAATATTTTATAACAATATATGTCTTTACTACTTTTTTTTTATCAATTTAACACATCCTTGCTAACATTTGAACGGTATAGTGTTTGTTACAGAAGATTTATATTTTTCATAAAAAAGAATAAAAAAAGAATCAAAGGTTCCAAAGAAATAAGCAGCACAACTGTTTCCAACATATATTCCAACAATAAAATTAGCAATATTACTTTTTTCTGTATTTCGGATCTTCATACAAAAACAATAAAACCCCAAACTTCTAAACTTCTAAATCATTTCCATTATTTCAAATGGCAGTTGTTAAAGAAATGCACATGATTTCAGCTTACATCTTGATTTTTAGCCAACTTTTAGACATATTTTAAATCTTATTGTATCTTGTTTCATTTTGTGGCCCTGTTGGAAATGTGCTGAGGCCCCTTCCCTGCTTCTTGATTGAGAACCACTGACTTCCTGAATTAGAGAACATTTTGTCATAAATACAATTTTTTTTTGTTTGTTTGTTTCTGTTTAATTTTTAATGGAAGTTTCAGACATTTAGACCCCACTTTTCTCTTCCAAGTTTGATTCAGCTATCTAAACTTTAGAGTTTTTTTTAAGAATAAAAACACATTGTGAGCACAAATGTGTCTGCCTCGATGTGCTTTGTCATTTCATCCTTTTTCACAACACACAGATTTCCCTTGTGCTTAATTGACAGTGAAACCTAAAAGTACGTCATGTCATCTAGACAAAAACAGCTATGATGGAGACAAGCTGGAGAGCAGACAAAAGGTGGACCTATCAATGACTGTTTATTTCTATCCAGGCATGGAAATGTGCAATTGTGTTCTCAGATTAGCACAACTAAACAGATGGGGATGTTAACACAGGAAATTAGATGGTGATTTTCACTTTCTGTCCGCTCTGTGCCATATGGAGTGATGCATTATGATAATTCTGAGGATGAATCACAATTCAATGCCTCTATGAATTTTATTGTGACACTCATGCATAACAATCCATTGCAGATCGGATCCGGTCTTTCCTGCTTTGTCCTCTCTCTTTATACCGCCATCTGTGCCTTAATGTCAATTTGTGTGCAAAGATAAGATGTGAGAGGTTTATAGGTTTTATTGAACGCTGTACAAACTGGGAAATCTCATCCTGAAATGTGGCATGACACTTCAGGAGACTCGATAAGTCATTACAGCAACAGATCACCGTCCACACAGCCTGACGGGTCAGAGAACATCACACGAACACAGGCCTGACAAAAACACCCAAGGTCGAAGCTCACTGCAGAGGCGTGACAGCATTGATTATTAAATCCACCCACGCTCTTTAATACACCAGAGCTTAAAACATCTTTAGTAGCAGCGAGCTGCGTGTGGTTAGACGCATCGCTTTTCTACACTATCGAGGTTTTGTTAGTTCTGCTGTGATGAAATAGTGCTATTGAATCTGACAAACCTGAATAGCTTAATGATGAAGTTACAAGAATAAAAAAACACGCCGAACTATAGGTGACACAAAAAGTTAAAACAACACTAAATGTTGTTGCTAAGAGCCTAAAATCTTTTCATTCTTTAAAGATATAACTCACGCAGAAAAAGAAATTCTGTCATCATTTACTGAAGTTGTTACAAACCTGCATTAATTTCTTTCTTCTGTTGAACATAAAAAAGAGATAGTTTGAAGAACGTGGGTTACCAAACAGCTGCTGGTACCCATTGATGTCCATAGTATGGCACTTATACTTAAAATATGTTTACAATTATTTATGCTCATTAACACTACAGTCACATAATAAAATCTGATTTATTCTACATGGTGCAAGTCCCCTTATGACCAGGCAAATTTTCTCACATTATCTCAATAACCTTCCTGTTTTAAGACAGGTTCATTCATGGAATAAATAAATCTTGTCTCTTTGTCAACAGCGAAATGCTACAATGGCATTAATAACTCAAAATCGTTTTGTGATATTACATTCACACCACTAGATGTCACTATGACTCTTGTATCACATATGATCAAACAAAGATTTAATTTAATATTAATTTAAAATTAGTACACCTTTAAACGTTGGTTATGCTTTGCACATTTTTAAGCATTGGTGATTCTAATATATACAATGTGATGTTGCTTTATGTACAATTTATGTCCAATTATTATACTTTTTTATATAAAATAAATATATTAACATTTCAAGTGGTTGCGAGAATGTTACGTATCTATAAAAAAAAAAAAAAAAAAAAGTATGGATTTGGTTGCACTTTTTGTGATCTCACTAGACTAGAGAGACAGGAAAGAGTTGCTGCTCTAAGCAGTGTGTTGCATCTGCCAAAAAAAAAAAGTTAGTCTGTGGCTGGAAAAGGGAGTATTTATTGTGAAATGTTCTAAAAGCATGATTGCCGCAACCACTGTATTTGGTAATAAGAAATAATATTCATAGAATCACAGATTTTTAGGAGAGCTGAGAAAAAAGACGAGGGTCAGCTGAAGTCCCCCTAAATATGGTCTCGCAATGGCCATGTTTGAAAGAGATATGTAATAGTGAGAATGTAAAAAGGGGCTCTGAATCACTATCATTACAATCAGTATAATTAGAATCCTACTTGGGCAGGTCCAGCTGGCGCAGATGAAGCTATCAGATGTCACTACACATGGCTAAATCTCAAATAATCCTCACTTTTGATGAGCTCTCACGGCGATTATGTTATGAAGTGTTATTTGACTGTTCAGTGACTCTCTATTTTTGCAAAGCCCCTGACCTACATTTTTGCAAAACCCCAAAAACATAACTATACATAGGCCTACAGTTCACTGCAGTTTCTGGGTGAACTGAACACTAGTGAGAGTAAATCACCAATGACTTTTATTCCTTTCACATTAATTATGGTCACAAAGGCAGTTTCTAAATTAATAGATTTACTTTCACTCAATTCCTTGCACAATACCATGTTATGACCTCAAAAAAAAAAAAAAAAAAAATTCCACATTTAGTTTTTCTGAAATAGTAAACTTGCTTGGTAGCCCACCTTATTGTACTTGTAATATGAAGCACTCAGGTACTGTAAGAAAAAAAAAAAGTGTGATAAAAGCTCAAAGACTTGTACAGGCAAGCTAAAATGACATGGTTCTGTCAGAAAATGTGTTTTATCCATAGACAGTAAAAGATCTCAAGTTTGCTTTTGTTGATATTATTGGTTAGTTTTAGGGTAGGTGGTATGTTGCTTTAAAACACAATAGAGCATTAACTTTTCAGCAGCCCTCAACAAACCTTTCATTTCCAAACTCAGAAGATACATACAACAACAACCAGTATATATATATAAAAAAAAAAAAAAAAACATTGCCAGATTAATGCTCATCTGTTTCAGAGAAAACTGAACACACTTATAGCACCACTTAGGGGTGGCGATATCTCGATATTTAAAATATATCGAGATATTTTTTAAACACGATATGGATTTTGACATATCGTATATATCGATATGTTGTTTATATTTAATTCTGATTCCGCCACTTTGCTTCTTTGCCTTCTCTGTGCTGTGCTCGCGGACGGAATCCAGTCATAAAAACGGTATTTACAGTTTAACGCGGAATGTCACGGAATTGGTTAAATTTTGAATGAATTATCAAAAGTAGGTCATGCACTTAAATCAAATCGCGATATAGACTAATATCTGCAAATATTAACCCGGAAAAGTCTATTTAAATATGAATCCTGCATGTTCTGCGTGTGTTAACGAATGGAGCAGAAGCGCGTCTTCATTCATTAAACACACGGAAGCGCGTGATGCTCGCGCTGATTTCAGCGCCTTTCCTATCACTGATAAAGATGTGAACACATGAGGAACATCTCCAGAACTGCACCGAGAGTCACTTCATGAGCATCTGACCATTTGATTTGAGTAAAACTAGCTCATATCACATCATAGACTGTAGTATCACATACACAGAACTGTAAAGGTAAACCCGTCAAAATAAAAGTATTTGGCAGAAATATTTTACTATTGTTCAGCAGAATGTACATAGCCCACTACTACTATTATTAAAATGAAATGAACATATTTTTTTAAGGAATAATCACACAACATTTCTTCCATGTTTTATTTTTAATAGTAAATCCCCTTTGTTTACCAAAAAATAAAGTTTGCTTAATTTTAAATAATTAAAAGATAAATTAAATAAATGTTTTATGCCTTCATTTGACAACCAGAAAAATGTAAATACACAGAATTTCTGAAGGGAAAAAATTTCACATAAGGCTATTTTAAGATTTTTTTTTAATCTTTAACAATAAAGCATATGGTGAAGAAAAAAATAAGACGTTTCATAGGCCCCTAAACATGTAATATTTGGCATATTTGTTTTTGCAGTAGTTTTAGGGGGGTTATTTTTCCTGTAAAGATATCGAGATATATATCGCATATCGAGATATAGCAAAATATATCGAGATATATTTTTTGCTCCATATCGCCCAGCCCAAGCACCACTTACTGGACATCTCACTTTGAAAGTGATGCAAACTGTGCAAGAAGCAATCATTTTGCAGAAATGTTGTCAAAGGCACATTTTTATAAATAATAGCCACACCGGAAAATTCACTTTCATGTCGTTCCATCTTATATGTTCGAACATTAAATGAGCAAGCATCTCCTTCATTGTTCTTGCTGATTAGAAGGTGACAGCCTTCGAGTGTCTGTTTGGTGCTCTGCAGCAGCTCTAAATGACATAAGGGCCTCCATGTGATCTAAAATGTTCTCTTACACTCATCCTAATTCCATCACCATGACAACAAACAGCTACAGAGTCACTGCCCATATATGCAGCTGAACAGATCAAAAGATGAAAGGTGCAAAACAGGCTTTATTGACCTATACAGATTTATCTCTTAAACAAGCCTAGCAAAGCTATTTTAACCTTCAAGGATGCTGGAAGCTGGTTTGATATGACCACCACGATAGTATTTAGGTGAGATTTTGTCTTCTTCATTTTTCTCCATTACAAAGTGAAAGAAACGAGCTGAAATTATTGGATCTCCTGCAGCTCTAAAGAAGTTGCTGAGGTAGCACCGAGGTTCACAGCAGATGTTCCCATATCACAAATAAGAGTTTATTGTAAATACCTCAGCCTTAATGTGGGCTGTTTACCATAGCCCTTGGGGGCATGTATGCAATTTATGGGAGGAGAGATGGAGCTTATATGGTCAAAGATGATAAAGACCAGGGCATTTCAAAATGATGATGCAAAGGACCGTTAAAAATATTCTCTCTCTCTCTCTCTCTCTCTCTCTCTCTCTCTCTCTCTCTCTCTTCGTCTCTCCATGCATGAGGTCCATTAATAATGTTCGAGAATTTATTTAGATTTTCGATTTTATAAAGTGAAGTTACTTGGAAAAATAAACAGTTTTTATATTGCCACGCAATAATTTGTATTATTATTATTATTCTACCCATTACAGTTAGCCGTCTAAAGATGACTCAAGAATCTCTAGATACAAGAGAACAAGCATATACATAAAACACACAATAAAACATTGCTGTCAATAAAATAATTACAATTTTACTTTTTCCATATTTAGAAAGAATGAAAAATTTGAAAGCACTATCATATACATGAAAAGGATAGTTCATCCAAAGATGAACTATGTCTGCCGAACAATGATTTACGACTTCAGCAAGTCTTGAATCTTTTTAAGCCAATCAAACAGTGATGCTTTAAATAGGCTTTGATGCTTAATTTTACAACAAATTGAAGTTTTTAACATTTCATTTAAACCAAATATAAACCAAATACAAAAATGTTATTATTTACACATCAGAAACTTTCGTAATCAATCTTAATGCATGTCTGTATAACACTAACAGCTTTTTATTTGCTTGCCTTATATGCACCCTCCACCACAGGGCATTTATTTTCAACCTACTGAAATTTACAAGTTTTGTAATGTCAGAGTAAGCTAAAACTTAACAAATTTATAGTAATGCTTTTACAACACAGCCAAAAAGATGCTCAAAGCTTCACCCTTGGAGCATGACAACATCAGTCCAACATTTGCACCAGTCCGTCGTAGCCCAACCATATGGTTTATTTACAATTTGATAATGATGGTCATACAATGTTCATGTCCGACAGTGACCAAAAAGCCTACTTAGTTGAACATAAAAATTAATGGTTGCTTCAAAGATGCAATGGAAATGTCATGAAACGGAAAAGGTTAAAGCCAAAAGGTACATTTGATCTGACCTTTACATTACGTACCTTGCTAATTAATTCCCCTTCTGCATAAAACGCATTACTGAGATTTAAAGGTTAAACTTCCACAGCTGCTTGATATTGGGTTTATGAATAGATAAGGAAATGTTTGCAAATGTTTTTTTTAAGGCTCTCGTGTGTTTAACTTGAAATGCCAATAAACAATGCAAAACCATTTCAGACTTCAATTACGCTAAGAAACCAGGTCTAGTGAATATGACAAGGGGACATCAAGAAGTAAAAAGGCAAAAATAGCTAATAATCTATATATAAATTAAATAGCAACTAAAAGAGTATGAAGGAAATATAAGTGTTCCTTAATGCTAATTTGCGATTAATAAGACATTAAGCTGGATAACCTCTGTCCGAGCAGGTTAATAACGTGATGTCAGCAGCACTCATGACGTCTCAGCTTCACCAGAGCTTTAAAACGTCATCAGATCATGCGAATAAAAGGAATCTCAAATCGGCTCTGGTTCACGCATATTGGTCTGAAGTGGCATGAGCGTCAGCAGAGTGCATGTGGACGACATGCTTGAGAACTGCTCATTACCTTTCCATTTCCCTTCATTCCAGACAACCCATGTACAAAAATAATTGTCTTCAAGGTTAAAGTGGACAGTTTCATCATTTACCCAATCCCATGTCATTTCAAACCTACAGGGGTGTAATTGTACATCCTTACTATAGGTAAAGTTGGCACGAAATGGAAATTCAACCGTTTTTTTTTCTAAATGGTTTTGCATCTTAATGATTGAGAACAATTCATCCATGCATGGTGACATACACCATACTTCTCGAAACATTAAAGGGATAGTTCAACAACAACAACAAAAAAAGTTATGTTAACCAAAGAGTTTTAGTTCCCTTGACCTGTATATATATATATATAGTTAATTACATTTCTATTAAAAGGTTAAATTACAACTTCACAAACATCCTCAAAAAATAAATAAATGAAAACGTATGAAAAGTATAAACATGGCAGATCCATAAAAATTATTCAAATGTCAATCAACTGTAAAATCAGCTGCTGAATTTAAATGTTTAACCTTTTCAGGCTGTGTCAGAACACAGAGCATTTTTAAAATACTTCAATCCAATAAAAAATATGGAAGGTTTAGGATGTTTTTGGCTAAACTGACTTTTAACAGTAAAACTGACTCTGCATACAGTAATATGTTGAAAGTGAAAGTGAAGTGACATTCAGCCAAGTATGGTGACCCATACTCAGAATTTGTGCTCTGCATTTAACCCATCCGAAATGCACACACACAGAGCAGTGGGCAGCCATTTATGCTGCGGCACCCGGGGAGCAGTTGGGGGTTCGATGCCTTGCTCAAGGGCACCTAAGTCGTGGTATTGAAGGTGGAGAGAGAACTGTTCGTGCACTCCCCCCACCCACAATTCCATCCGGCCCGAGACTAGAACCTACAACCCTTCGATTGGGAGTCCAATCCTCTAACCATTAGGCCACGACTTCCCAATACTTTCCAATACTTGCTCAATACAATATCTATGCATCTGTTTTACACTCCTGAAGTTATTTCGAAAAATGCTCAAACTGCTCTTTCCCACACAACCAAAGTAGATGTAAACAACGACTGTCAAACAAGTGCAATAAAAGTGGGCAATTTAAACGCCATGTAGGAGGGCTTCAGTCTCCTTGTCTTGTCTTTCATCTCAGCTCCCCTAAAAATCTGTGATTATCTCTTCATGTTTGCTGAAAACAGCAGCTGCAGTAAGCTATCTGAGGTCATTGCATTCAGTTTAACATTAAAGTTTTATACCTCCCTTTTTAGACAGTGACAGATTGGCCATATAGGCCTATAGGCACCATAGCCACAGACTACTGCTATACATTTAGGTTTAACAGACATGCACATGAAGCATACACAGTCCAGTGAATTTACAAACAAAGTAATAAAAGAGAAATGGTTACACTTTTCAATAAGGTTTTCCTTGTTAACTATAGTTATTGTAAACTAACACTGAAAAATAAATCTAAAGCATGTATTACCCTCTGCAGTCTTTGGTTATTTTAAACATTTTTTATCAGAACAGTACTGGACTGTGCATTTTATGACACTTGGAATGTGAACACAGAAAAAACAAATTGAGGCCATGATTTGAATAGGGTAAGTGGTTGTAAAAAAAAAAACTCACTCTTGGTATTCGGTCAAAAATGACTGACCATAGTAAATGAATGAGAAATGGACAAAAACACAACAATTCAGAGAATTGTTGTGTGCACAATCAACAAATCAACCTTGACAAATATCAACCTTAACAAAAAGTAGTCTTTGAAAATGTCTATACATACTTTTAAGTCCACAACTTAATATAAGCAAGCAATTATGTCTAAGAACAACTAGGGAATACACAAGCCTTTCTATAGAACGCCATACAGGCATTTAGTGGTCCCACAATGAAATTGCAAGTTTTTCTTTCTTTGCTCTCACCAGGTGGCGCTAATCTGCATTTACAAAATTCTATTTGAAAGGCCTTTTCTCTGGTTTAATATGAACTACTGCATTAATTGAAAAATAATTTGAAAAATTTGAAAAAAAATAAAAAAATAAATAAATGTTGTACTATTGTCAACGGGGGAAAAAATATAATTATAATTTCATAATTTAAAAAATATTAACTAGTACCATTCAATTATATTAAAAGTGCAAATTAAAAAAATAAATATTACAGAATAAGAATATATTACATTGATTTTGCTTGGCTGGGGGGTGTGAGGTTAAATGTCAGGTGTCTTTTGACCGTGAAGGCCATGAATGTGACTCCCAAATGAGGAGCACACAAGGGTTAATTTTAATATTTTCTATATAATATCTGTTATTTAATTTAAATGATCTGTATTTGCTATTTAATGCACCTGAGCTAACATTAAATATAATAAACAGTTGCATTTTATTAACAAATAAATGAATAAATAAAAAAATAAAAATGAATAAATATTTAAAACATTCAACAGCAATACTCTACACATATTGGGGCCGTCAAAACTTTAAAATAATGGAAATCAGAAAGTTCCTCAACACACACACACACACAGACAAACAAAGTCCAAAATACAATGTAAATGTTTTTCTCAATTAAATATATATTTTTAAATATAAAATATACATTTTATACCTTCTTATACTAAAATATATTTCAAATTGTATTTCAGGAACAAGAAATAACTAATTTTTTAATTTTCTTGACTTGATGATACATGGGATAGTTATATTATTTAAAATACATTTTAAAAAATATCAACAACAAAAACACTTTAGTAGAACACATATTTAAGTAAATATTTTTTAAATATTTTAGCAAATTTTTACACTACTGTGTAGAAGTCTAGTTATTTCACAAAAAAAAGAAGAAAAAAAAAGAAAAAGAAAAAGTCAGTTGATTTTATCTTTTGCTTTAGTGTGTCACTAGGAGATATCAGTTCCCTTTCAATACTAAACTTGTACTGCGTCTTGCTAGATGCATATGGGAAAAAGCCTCTTTTCTCTTGAACTGAAGCCTTTTTAAGTGTATTTAACATGAAGGAATAACTAGGCAGCAGAGCTTCACAAGCCTATGGTGACGAAGCCCACCAAGCGTGCAATATAAGTAGGTTTTCACCACAGGATTCTCAGATTTCTGAGAATACATTGCTACAGCAATGCAGCAGTTCTGGTTCGTTTCTCCTGCCACTATCCAGCGAATACTAGAAGAGCTACTAAAAGAGCTTGGCATTTTTGCAAATACCATATCATTACTGCGGTTCGTGCGGGTCTCCCCTGCTGATGACGGCCACACACAGTGTGTTTCCTACTTGGGGAACTCCCATGCAGAAGCTTCACTCACAGGAACTTATTGTTCTCACTGTGAGAACTTCGTCTCGCCTCTCTTCGCTCGCAGATCACTTTATTCTCAGGGAGCTCAGATCCCGCATGCCTTACCCTCACCACAGAGAGAGTGATCTCCCATCTTCTTCTCCCATCTCATTCTATTCAGCGTTCCTCTGCTGGAGAGTGACCTGATTTCATTTGGGGAAGTTAGGACGAGCTGCTTGATGACAGCTTGCCATTAACAGCATCGGATGCATAAGAGCTGTTGGGCTCTGTAACTGACCCCACCCCCTCGCCATTGTCTGCACCCAGCAGCACCAAAAACAGGATGAATGCAGAGCTTCTCTGTATCCTCTCAAAAGTGGTAGAAGAGCTGGACTTAGAGTGGTCTCCACCAAAGGAGCCCTTCTGTAGTTCCTGCCAGGGTGTCGCCAAGCCCCTCATCAGCATTCCTCTCCATTCTTCACAGAGATCCACGACAAGCTGACCAGATCATGGCACGCTCCCTACTCCACCGGCCTTCATGCCTCTTCTCATCCGCCCTCTCTTCCATTGATCCTGGTGAAGAGAAGGGGTACTATAAGCTTCCTCCCTGGATGAGTCAATGTCTGTGCACCTCTGTCTGCCCACAGCTATCGGTTCGAGAACAAAGGCCATTTACCTGTCTAAGCTGTGTGGGACCAATTCAGCTTTCTCTGGACAAGCTTACACCTTAACTGGACAGGCGGCTTCGGCACTTCACTCAATGGTGGTCCTCCAGGTCTTCCAGGCCAAAATTCTCGCTTCTGCTGATGAAACTGACCTGGACCCTGCAACCCTTAGGGAGCTGAGGAGAGCAACTGACCTGGCTCTGTACCACCAAGACCACCGCTCAGGTGATTGGGAGATCTGTGGCCAGCCTCGTGGTGCTGGAGCACCATTTGTGGATAACATTAACGGAGATCAAGGACGCAGACAATGTCCCTTTTCTTGATGCTTGTCTCTCCCAAAAGTCTCTTTGGTCTGGTGGTTGAAGGATTCACCAAACGCTTCACGGAGACTCAGAAATTGTCCCAGGCTATGCGACATTTCCTGTCTAAGCACTCTCCTGCTTGCCCAAAGTCTGCGTCAACTCAGAAGCCAGAAATGTCAGCACCTGCTGCCCCTGCCGTTCAGCCCACAAAGACGCAGCAGACGCGGGGCGCATTTGGGGCTCTCGCTCAGCCAAATGCTACCCTCTTCCTAAGCACCCGGTACCCCTGATTTGCGAGACAGGAGAAGGATCGGGCCAGATCTCGCTACGGCTAAACCATCCCCAAGCATCCTCTCTTAGACCTCTTGATACCCCGTTCAACTCTGGTGAATGTTAGGGAACGCACTCTAGGCAAACATGTTAAACATGGACAAATGCATAGATAGCATACAGTTTCCATTTATTTTAGACTGATGAGCAGAATTACTATGTGACTTGACAGCAAAACATTCAGCAAGTTAATTATTTGAAGTAAAGAAGTGTTATTTAAGTTAGAGTTTAGTTGTGCTGCAGCTACTGTTCTGCTTTAAATATCAGTCACTGTAAAAAAACTCAAGTATCCAAATCATGCAGCTAATGTCAATTACTTTCAACTGAAGCATGATATGATCATGTAGCTGACACCAGATGATGAAGATGAAGACAGATGAAGGCAGGTTCAAAAATACTAACAAGGTTTAATTCACTAGCAGGCGATAAGGTGTAACATTGTGGAAACATCTACTCAAACAAATGACAAACAACGAGTGAATAGGAAGGAACTAATACATGGTAATTTGATTTGTTGCATACAACCCAAACATGTGCAAGAGGCGCTTGTGAACATTTCAATCATCTTTTGATTCAGAAAAGAGGCTCTTGATTTGTCAGAGAAGTCTATGACTTCACCATCTTGTTTTTATTCTCTTTAATAACATCACAAAACCTCGCAGCTGTCATTTGCAGCATGACTGCAGTAGTTAGTACCACCAGATGACAACTGACACAAGTGAGCATGAAGCTTTCATTGAAGCTGTCTTAAAGAAAATTGAGAGAGTGGGAAGTGAAAGGGGAATTTGATTCAAGATTAAAGTCGTCACATCAGACGTTTGCTCATCTGACATTCTATTGATGATACAAGGGAAAATGAAGCTGGAACAACAGTTTGGTGCTTGATCAAGGTGACGGTTTGATGTCTCACTTTAACTCCAGATGCATTACAGCTTTGGCCTACTTGCAGATCAGGCCAGTTTATGATGAAGATTCCTAATTAAGAAGGTGACACAGTGTGGTGTATTAATAAGAATACAATTTCTGTGTTGATTTTTTAAAGGTGTCTCACCTGTATTTTGAATTCTGCACTGCATTGCGTTATGTGTTAGGGTTCATGGAAATGTTTGTAAAATTATTGGATAGAATTACCTAAAATATTTTTTTACATGTCTGTTTTTTTTTTTTTTTTTACCTGTCTGTTTTAAATGTGTACATGACGTTTCTTGTAATTTTTTGTAAAATGTACTACCAATTTCTGAATGAAAATTATTTAAAAGAAACAAACATACAATTAAAAAAACTTCAGTGCAACTGAAAAACAAAACAAACAAACAACAAAAACAACAAAAAACATTTAAAAACAATTACTGAAACCAAAATAAAAAATGTAAATAGAAAATGTATGTAGACATTTACTTATTATACTACTACTACTAACAATAGTAGTAATAAGAAGAATTATTGTTATTATATTTTATAGAAAATGTAAATAGACATACAACTTCTACTTCTACTACTACTTATAATAATAATAATAATAATAATTGTTATTATTATCATAAAAAGACAAAAACAAAACAAGCTTAAAACACAACAAGGAAATAACTGTGTCTGTGTGCACATGCTGTGCTGGTGAGATAGGGACCAAAATGTATCGTCTTGCTTTTTTGTGTATGTCTCACCTGTAACTTGTGACACAGGGAAGATGCTATAAAGAGATTTTTTGCAAAGGGGTGGTGGAGGGGGATGGGGGTTGATAATGAAAAGCTGTGTTATCACAAGAAAGACACACTTAGTCTCTTAACAGAAAGGGGACTGCAGCCATGCTAGTAAAACACATGGCACTAAAATAATGCAGTAAACATTAATTTAACAACTGACTTTTTTTTTTGTTTGTTTGTTTTTTGCCGTTTTCAAATATCATATAGCCTATATTTAGACTTTATGTTAATAGTGCATACCATGATTAGAATTTTGTTGTGTGCTATTTATATATGCTGCAGACAGTTTCTTTAGTTTTTATTTTCACTCAATATTAAAAGCCACTGCTTATGTCTATTTGTGAAAATGCAAACATAAAGGTATAGTGAATAGTAAAGTAAATAAAGTGTTTGGTCAATAAAGCCATGTTTGCAAACAATATATTCTATATCATAAAAAAAAAAACCACAAGAAACTATGCATTCCATAATATTCCATGCATGTGTATGAGTGAATCTGAACGCATATGTGCTCATATTTGTGATGCTGTTTGTGTCTGTGCTGTGGTTAAGGCAGATCCTTTAAATAGCTTGTTTTAACTCCGAGGGAATGATCTGATCCCAGCTGCTCCTCCATTTTCAGCTCTCTGCAAATAGACACCTGTGACCTACTGGATATTTTTAAACTACGTTTATGATAAGCCTCAGAAGCCACTTTAAATTGTTGTTTATGATAAATTGTTGTCATTTTCTGTTACATAATCAGTTATAATGTCAATATAAAATCATAATAATAACAATAATGATGTAAATATCTCTTGTATAATATATGCATATTATATAATAATGCTGTAGCAGTAGGTGGTTGTGTCCCAAAGAACTCAGATGCATGAATAAACAAATGAAGAGACAACAACGAATATAAGTTTTAACCTGAAGAGGGATGAAAGCCAGAAAATGTAAGAGGAGGTGGAGTGATATTACCAAAAAGCCTGAATATTTACAAATAGAGAAATAATAAAATAAAAGCTTATTCACAATGGAATTTAGTTACAGTAAAACTCTAGGCATTTTAAATAGTGAATATGCCCTGATTCTTAACCTCCCACCACTTAAATCGTAGAAATAAAAGAATATATTTTTCTCAGTGAGTAAAAAAAAAAAAAAAACACTTATGTGTTGTGTAACCACAGCTTGTCTATAACATCTGCAGAAACGGGTCGATGCTATTGACTTTCATCAAACGCTCTCTCACTCTTGTTTGTCAGCTTTGAAGCATCGATTTGATCCCCTAACCCTTACTTTACTCTGGTTCCATAAACTGATTCTGAAAACACTGCAGAAAGACCCTGTGTGGTGGCTGATGAAGGGTGGTTAGGCAGACTTCCAATGTCTTAACCTTTCCAGAGACAAAAGGAAGCTGTCCGCTGGCATATGCAGTCAGCGGGTGATGCTGGCACTGGGTCAGGGTGAACTAGATCATTCTGGAAGCAAAAATATATTTTTAAAAGTCATAAATAGGCACTTTACAAGAAAATTTTAAACCTGTTGATTACAATCTACTACATGTCTTCTGTTGTCTGATTGATAGTCATAAGTAAAAAGGCCTCATAGTATAATTGTAAAAATGTCTTCCAGTTCTTTGTCATGCAATTTTTAAGATTTTTTTTATTTTATTTTTTTTTTATTTTTTTTATTGCGAGTTGTGAGAAACAAAGTCTGAATTGTGAAATATAAACTCTGAATTGTTGGGGAAAAAGTCAGAATTGTGAGATAAAAAAATAAAAAATAAAATAAAAAAAAATAAATCATTATTGTGAAATAAAAATAATAATAATAATATTTAAAAAAACACAATTACCTTTTTTCTTTCAATCTGTGGTGAAAACCGGGGTTCCATGCTATATTCTCCTACATCATACTACCATAAAAGATTTTGTCTAAAGGTTCAGTATACTGTTAAAAAAGACAAGATTATTTTTTAACAGGGTTAAAGGGATAGTTCTGTCATTATTTACCCAGAAAAGGTCTCAGTGTTTCCAACAAGAAAGTGAGTGTGATCCAATGTTGCATTGGACACCACCGACTTTCATACAGATGCATTCTTCAAAATGTCCTCTTTTGTATTTCACCACCTCCTTTCCATGAGAGAGAGAGTGGAAACAATCTACAAAGTATGTAAAGAGTTAATAATGCATCATGTAAACTTTTCCAAATATATGAGATAGTTGTGCCAGTAAATTTCCATGCATTCAGTTTCAAAGTTCCTTTGATTGTTTTCCGTTTGCTCAAAAGAAAATCATCAAGTACAGAATGGGAGAATCAGATACGGAGCCACAAACCTGCAGCCATTACTATTATCAGATATTCAGAGTTTGATAGTCCCATCAGACATGGCAGTGCTCCAGTGGTGGGTATAGATTTAGGATGATCAAGAATGTTTTCACGCAGACTTGATGATCATCAGAAAGATAACAGATTATGAGACGCCTCGCTTTGATTTATTCTGCTTGTCTTCACTTGAGTGGATAAATTAAATAGCGTTATCATGTTATGCCTCTGGCAGAGCTACTGTGGATGCAGCAGAATAATTTGCAAACTTTCCTTTGAGACAATTATAGAATATGGCAATACTTCATTGGCTCTAGCACCAATGTAGACAAGAATGAGTAATCATGCCCAGGCCCAGGGACTGAATAAGAGAGATACGAAAGGAAAATATAGCTGCAAGCAGCAATTACGGGGCCAAGAACTCCAACGGCAAATGTAGGAGCTAAGCATGGCATGGAGCATCACACCAAATGCATTAATGAGCAATAACAGCAATTTTAGGATTATTGTAATTAAAATGGCTAAAAAAATCATAAATACCACCTCTAGTAGCATGATTACTTGGCCTATCAAGTTTGACCAATAAGTGGCACTGTTTAAAAAATGAATTTGGTGTACTCTGTGTGACTTTTCAATAACACACACAAAGTTTGGTGTTAATATGCCAAAGCATTCCAGAGATACAGCCTCAAGTGTCATTTTGTCATTGTGCTTCAAATTCGTCGCTGTGGTATGCGAAAACGGTTTTGTCTATCGACACAAAATCCATAACTTTGTGTCAGCATCTGAAGATCATCTGATTCGAATTTGGTGAAAATCTGATCTGTTGATGAGGAGTTTGAAAAAATAGGTTTTCAACATAAATCAAAATGGCTTACTGAAGTTCAGCTTACTCTGGCATATTACTCTTACTCTGGTATCTATGTTATCGGCATAAGCCAGGGAATATTTTGAGCCCAGTTTCATTCAAATAGGCTTATGCAATAAAAAGTTATTAGCATTTTAAAAAAAAAGTGTAATTATTCATGGTTATTGAATGGTTAATTACTCTTGACCAATAGGTGGCGCTGTTACCAAATGTATGTGGCATGGTCAGTGTGAGGTGGCGATGCCACATAAAAAGTTTGGTGCAAATATTTTTTGCAGAGATACAGCCTCAAATGCATTTTGGCACCCATACAGCAAATTCGTTGATGCGCTAAATGAGAACCGTTTCGTATATCGACACGAAATCCATAACTTTTTGCCAGCATGGTCTGAAGATGATCCATGTCAAATTTGGTGAAAATCGGACTAACGGTCTAGGAGGAGTTCGAAAAATTATATATTCAACATTATTCAAAATGGTGGACAGGAAGTATGGCCAATTTTGGAATAATTAGATTCTATGTTCTCGGCAGGACACAAAGAATATAGGGATATCATTTTCATTTCAATAGTTTAATTTATTCAAAAGTTATTAGCATTTTTAAATATTTCATTATAACTCTTGACCACAAGGTGGCCTTGCCACCAAACTTTTTGAGTACCTTCAGGGCATGGAGCTGAATATTTTTGTAATTATTTTCATAATGATACGGTAATGCGTTCAAAAAATACAGCATTTTAAAACATAATTCAAAATGCCCAACGCCTAAAATGGCTGACACGGGATAATTGGATATCATTCGACTCGACTTGACCCACCGAATCTAAAGAGACCAGTTGTGTGATTTTTGGCCAAACCATTCTGAAGTTATAAGCAAAAATATGCATTTTTCATATCTCCTGACCACTAGGTGTCGAAAAACTGCAGGTAGGCTCAGGTCATCTGAAACGAGTCATTATAGATTTCAAATCTTTTGCCCATCTCCATGTACGTCACTAGGAACACTTTGCATAATAATTTCAGCCTACCGTCTTGAGAGAAACGGAACTCTGACATTCCCCACCCCCCCACACAGACGCTCTGGTTGGTGTGATAGCGTCACCCCTGTTTCACACCGCAAGCGTGAGCGGTGCGCGAGCAGTGCATCCGCGCAACTACACCGTCACTCCAGCAGCAGACTCTTACAATATTCACACTGGAAGCGTATAAGTACAGCATCACAGCAGCGGCTGCAAATCGTGTTCGGCAGAAAATATAACCATTTCAAACAATGGGTATAATTCTTTCAACATTTGTTTTTATAACAATACACCATACTTTCACCCAAAACGATTAATTGGAAAGTTTAAATGGGTAAATACATATTTGTTATACTTAATTTTCTTTTCTGGCATAATTGTTAAAACACTAGACATTGTCGTTGTTGTTAAAACTCTTGACATGCTTATTCTGTGCATTTTGAACAAGTTTTGTGTAAAATCATATTTATTTTTCCATCAAAAGTATGCTTCCACTTTAATTGAGCGTGAGCAGCACAGCAAAAATAGACCGGACGCCGAAACCCCCGATTCACTGCTGTTCACGCGACGCTCCTGCTTGACGCTCACGCGCTGCTCCTGGTCCCGGTGGGAATGCACTCATTGATTAACATGGAAGCCGAAAAAAATACAGGCTGCTCACGCGCCGCTCACGCTTGCGGTGTGAAACAGGGGTCATGTCGAGGAGACAGTGTGTTTTTAATTGTAAAGGCAAGTTTGTTTTATTTTCACTGCCAAAGAATGAAGATCAGAAGAACCAATGGCTAAAATTCATTTTCACCACAATACCAGAGCAGTACAACAAATCCTTTTTGTTGTGTCCACAACATTTCACTGATGACTGCTTTTCTAATCTCGGTGAGTACAAGGCGGGATTTTCAAAGCATTTGGCCATAAAAGAGGGTTCATTACCAACTTTATTTAGACCAACGAGCATCTCTGAATCACAACGCAAAGTATGATTATGAAGTTATGTGTTTGTTTTCTCCCGAGCGTCTTATCAGTATGTGTGCTGTCTGCAGCCTGTCAGCGCTGATCTTCATTTACAAACACGTCATTAAAATGAAGTGTAACTCCGTGAATACTCAACGAAGAGACATGAGAGAGATATCTATAGAAAGCTTGACATGTCTACTTTAAGCCTAAACAAGTGCTGCCGAAAACAGATATTCTGTGATAAAGTAATTTATATGAAAACAACGCGATGTCTCACGTCTCCCTTCATTATATCTAATGTGACCACGCCCCCGCGCTGAACACGCTATTCAGATTCAAACTGAAGCGCGCAGCTTGAATACACCACACAGAAGAAAAAGCAGCCAGACTATTCAAGTTTTTTATTTTACTGTTTGCTTCGCGATGAGAGGAATAAGACATAATTCACCCCAAAAAGATGCTAACGCATTGTTTACCATGAAGTTGTGTGCGGAACAACCAATCAAACCTGACAGTGTTAGTTGACCAATCAGAACACAGTATGCTACCGAAAGGTGGGGTTTTTAGGAAACCGAATCTTTTGAACAGCTTCGCGCGAACCGTTTGGGGATCTCTGAGAATTGAGGTAATTTTAAAATGATATTTTGACAAAATGACAATGTTTTTTAACCTTGGATGGATTTAAACCTAATGTACAGGACTTATAAACAGTGATAGGAAGCTTAGAATTTTACTGGCTCTATTATCTTACTGGCTCTTTAATTTTGAAAGCTGCTAGTTTGTTAGGTTCGCGCCAGGATCTGATTTATGAATATCAAATGTCTTGGGCCTCCTTTGGAATTCGGCTCCTCGTGTTTCAAACATGTTTTTGATTGAATCTTAAATTGTCTGATTCGAGGTCTAAAACCCTACATTTGAAAAGTTTAAACAATTCAGCTCTGTTAACATCAAAGTTGCTGTAAATAAAATGTAGCTTCTTTGATAAGTTTAGCTGTTTTGTTCATTTCAACCACATGACCTCTATCCAAAACCCCACCCACAAAGACATATCCATTTTCTATGATTTTTATATATATATATATATATATATATATATATATATATATTTTTTTTTTTTTTTTTTTGCCTAAGGCTGTCACAGAAGCTCAAGTTCTCCATAAACCGATTTCGATGTTATCTGAAAGACAGCTAGCTTAAAGGACCTTTAGCCATTTAAATGCTTTATGTGTGCACGTGGCAGCAGTATAACTGCTGTGATGCCTGCTTATGTTTATCTGATCAATGAAGCAGAAGGAAGAGTTCAGTATAACAGTGAAAATGAAGTTCGAATTTAATGGATCCTCAATACATGTTTGCAAATGTGCCCACCACTACATAACATTTTAATCAATAACTTGATTTTGGTAACTAGAAAAGTCATTAGATCTCTATACACTGGCCTGCATGATTTTACACAAATGATGTTCAATAAGATACGCACCAATTTTATACTATGGGCTAAGTATGTACTATAGAAAATAAAGAAGTTAACATTAAAACAAAACATAACTTAAATTGTATACCTTTTTTTTTTTTACTTAAGAGTGGGTGCAGCCATTTGTAACATAAGGCTTCCAGTGTCATCTATTTTAGCTGACAATCAGTTGCTGCTTAATGTTTCAAACTGGTATTTGTTTTTTGTATTATTGTGATTTATTAGCATGTCATAAATACACTAGTTTGTAGCGCAACAGTTTTACCATTTACCTCACTTGATATTCTTCTAGTTTCTTTTGCATTAGTGGCTAATGAATTCTGCATTGCAAAATAAGTTGAATATTATGTTGCCATTTCAATCATCATCCAGTTTGCTCAACTGAGCCATTTTGTGCTTTCAGGGGTCAATAATAAAGATGTTGTATATGGCAGATTGACCGTGTAATTCCCTGAGATTGGAACTTAATACTGTATCTGCGTTTTCATCACATTTGCAATAATGTAATTGTGAAAATCACTGGCATTTAGTGCAACTATACTGGACACAATTCATCTAATCATTTAATCACACCAACATACATCCACACACACACACACCTGCTTTCACTCCTGCCATGCCAGATATCATAGCCAGGAGCTTTTTCTCTATTTAAAGATTGAAATGTGAAGCAGTAAAACATTAAAAAAGAAACAGCCACATCCTCTTATCTCTGAATCCAAACATGCTGTGGGGATCTATAATGACGCTCTGTTAGCTGCTTCTGGCTGTGAAGAATCACTGTGGCTCCTCTAGCTCACTGTAAAACATATTTAAGAGACTGTAGACCTATCTCTGGCTATTTTCTACAAGCTCTGCTATCCTCATTCAGTCGCTGGAAGACATAACCTAATGACTCAGGAAAAGGAATAACCTGTCTATTTGCTTAATGTTACAACCTTTTGTCCACAAATAAAACAATTTACTCATCAAAATTAAACATTTGGATGAACGGAAATTCAAACGCCATACTAGTATGCTTATTTGGTGAAATTATTTTGTCACTAATCAGATAATAACAGCCATTTGCATCTCGTTAATAGATTGTCTCTGGTATTAACTAGCATAGTTGCGGTTCTTGCCAATCTCTTCTATTGAGAACATTGTTAATTAAAAATGAATGAGAGTCTCAATGGCACACAGCAATAATACTGAAACTGCAAACAAAGCATGCAATAGTGTGTAATAAGCAGCCGATGGAGAAACTGGGGACAGATTGATTGGCTTAGGAAATGCATTTAATCACAATACATTTAATTGTATTGTGATGGCCGGAGCCCTGTAGAGTTTTGTTCCAACGCTGTTTCAACACACATACCATGTAGTTATTAGTTCGATCAGGTGTGTTTAGTAAGGGTTGAATTTACATGTAACTTTGTATTGTTCAAAATAGCAGAGGTGTGACCTCGGCATCCTGGCCAAATTTGATCATTGGGCGCTTACCATCATGTCCTCCTAACAATCCCCATATCTACTGACTGGCTTCATTACTCTGTCCCCTCTTCCCCAATAGGCTGGTGTGTGTTCTGGCACACTATGGCTGCCGTCGCATCCAAGTGGATTCTTGCACGCTTTTTGCTACTGTTGAGAGACTAACAGATCCCCCAAGTCAGATTCCCACTTAAATGCTCTCTGATAGCAAATGCATTGCATTTGATTCCTTCTTTTCCTTTTCAATAATATCTTGTTCTATAGTTATGCAGAGGTCAGACAGATTTTAAAAACTTCCTTTTTAAAAGGAAGTTACTATGTCTGTTTTTGAAGCAATTGTGTGGCGAGTGGGGCGGGGCCGAGAGGCGTGGGAACGAGGAGTGAGGCCAGGTGTAGTGATTGGAGATGAGCTACACCTGAGCCCCACCGCTAGTATCGAGTCCCACGTAGGAGATGGAAGGATATAAAACTGGAGTGACGACCGTGAAGGACGAGAGAGGACCAGGCCTGGGACATTATTTTAATGTGTGTGCTTTTTATTTATGCGCACCAGTCGGCCGTGAGGGGCTGGTGCGCCGTTTTGTATTTATTTTGGATATTAAAGTGCTTTTTGATTGTGCGCCGGTTCCCGCCTCCTTCTTCCCGATGAATATGGAGATTTGTTTGTTACAAATTGATAGCAAAATTCTGGAAGAGATAGTAACGCACTTTAAATCATCAACCAAGACATCAACTGTCTTGACAATACTACCCACATATTTTTTCAAAAAGGTGCTTAATAGTGATGGGAAGTTCGGATAATTTTACTGACTCAGACCTTTGAGTCTCATTCAGAAATGTATTTATTTATTTATTTATTTTTTTTTATTTATTTATTTATTTTTTTTTTGAGTCATTTAGTTCATTTTATCAAATATAATTAAAATCTTATCTGTTACTTCCCTAACATGTCTACTAGTATGGGTGCATCTCAATAAATTTGAATGTTGTAGAAAAGTTCAGTTATTTCAGTAATTCAGCTTAAAAAGTGTAAAACTTGTGTATTAAATAAATTCAGTGCACACAAACTGAAGTAGTTTAAGTCTTTGGTTCTTTTATTTGTGATGAATTTGGCTCTCATTTAACAAAACCCCACCAATTCACTATCTCAACATCTCTTACACATTTAGAATATGCTGATATGCCAATCAGCTAATCAACTCAAAACACTTGCAAAGGTTTCCTGAGCCTTCAAAATGGTCTCTCGGTTCGTCTGTGATGATTTGGGGTCCAATGTCATCTGCTGGTGTTGGTTCATAGTGTCACTGCACCCGTTTACCAAGAAATTTTGGAGCACTTCATGCTTCCTTCTGCTGACCAGCTTTTTGAAGTTGCTGATTTCATTTTCTAGCAGGATTTGGCACCTGCCCACACTGCCAAAAACACAAAAAGTTGGTCCAAAAGAATCATGGTGTTGGTGTGCTTGACTGGCCAGCAAACTCACCAGACCTGAACCCCATAGAGAATCTATGGGGTATTGTGAAGAGGCAAATGAGAAACCAGAAACCAAAAAATGCATACGAGTTGAATGCCACTGTCAAAGAAACCTGGGCTTCCATACCACCTCAGCAGAGCCACAAACTGATCACCTCCATGCCACGCCAAATTGAGGCAGTAATTAAAGCAAAAGGAGCCCTTACCAAGTATTGAGTACATGTACAGTAAATTAACATACTTTCCCGAAGGCCAACAATTCAGTGTTTTTTTTATTTTTTTATTGGTCTTATGAAGTATTCTAATTTGTTGAGATAGTGAATTGGCGGGTTTTTGTTAAAAGTTATCCAAAATCATCACAATTAAAAGAACCAAAGGCTTAAACTACTTCAGTCTGTGTGCATTAAATGTATTTAATACACAAGTTTCACAATTTGAGTTGAAATGAACTTTTCCATGACATTCTAATTTATTGAGATACCTGTACTTACACAAACATTGATCACACTACAAACAATACAAAACTATAATAGTATAATCAACAAAAAAGATGAATTCATTGTTTACCTGGTCTTCAGTCTATGACTAGCTCACTTCACCTCTTATCTGACAAGTCTTCGGGTTGAGTTAACCTATGCAGTCTGAGCCAGAAAGAGAATTGATTAGTTCATCTCATGATTCTTCAGGTTTGAGTCGCTCCTTCATCACGTGACAGAGCCATTAGCTTTGACCATAGACTGGAGTTACCCTGGTAAAAAATCAATGTGTATATTATTTTTGTGTGTGTTTGTGTGTCTTTATGATTTGAAGTGTACTGCCTTAATAATAATTAAAAAGACTGTATAAAAGGCTTTAACCTGTCGTTCGTTCTTTTGTCACATGACAGCATAGGACAGAGAAATTAATTTACAAGTTTCTTTACAAATGGGTGCATAGTCATTATTATTATCCTATCATCATAAGTCTAATTATTATTTACTCTAACAGTTACTGCTTTTCTGCTCTCAAATTGTAGCTTTTTACTTCTTACAGTTAATAAATGTGTGAATTTCTGTCATGATGGTTATTTTCCATACACTGAATATTGTAACAAAGGTAATAAAGAGTTGGTTGGGTCCCACTTTATATTAGGTGGCCTTAACTACTATGTACTTACATAAAAAAATAAGTACAATGTACTTATTGTGTTCATATTGTATTGTAAAACACTTTTGCTGCTATTGAGGTGGGATAGGGTTGGAGGTATGGGTAAGTTTAAGGGTGGGTTAAGGTGTAAAGTATGGGTCAACAGTGTAATTATAATATAAATGTAATTACAGAAATGAAATACAGATGTAATTACATGTAGTTTTTTTTTTATTATAAGTACCAGGCACGTGCACACATAGACATCAAAGGGGGCTTGAGCACCTGCCCTTTTTATTCCTGGAGAGAAAGTGCCCTTTTTTCTGGGGTGTTTTTTTTTTTAAATAATATATATTCCTGTTTGCGCACAGCTTCCCTGTCAAACAAATATATTTATTGAAGAAATCTAAATATCAGGTCAGGAGTACTGAAGCGCTCATTGAGCTGATGAATTTTTTTTGTAATAACATACACTTTTGTCAACGCCCAATCATAATATTATTACAATTTATTAATAATAATTTTGTCGTAAATAAAATTACCAATATGATGACCTTTCACCTGACCGGGAAAATTCCTCAGGCCGCACGCGCATTTTTAATTGCTCAAAGATATTTTCTGAACCGTGGCAGCTGGTAAGTGGTGTTTCATTCTCAGCGAAGTGATTTTGATGTTTATATACTTATTATTATTTTACAAGAACGATGTGATGTGAGAACATGCAGATATGTTGCTGTGTGTAGCCTGTAGTGTAAAAGTAACACTAACGTTAGCTGTTTGAGGGAGAAAAGTTTCACAGGCATCGAAGGGTCTTGTCTTTTTTATGTTAATTGACTAAACTTTTATTATATTACAGTACTTATTTATTTTTTAACACATTGAGTGCCTTATCACAATAATTATCACAACACTGGTTAGGCTTATTCAGGTTTTCTATAATTATATTTTAAATGTGACGCAAATATATATTTTTTCTACAATAGCAACAGTGCTTTTAACAGCAAGACCACTTTAGCCTGTAAACTAAATAATATCTCTCTGGAAATAAATGTAAAAATATCAGTGTCAATAAAAAATGCATAATATAAAGTTACCTGACATCAAAGTGCAGTGTGAAGGAGATGAATAACAAATGTAGCCTGTCATTTGTTTACATTGCAAAGGTGTTCAATTTTAGACCATAACAACTACAACAGTAATAATAATATTAATCACTATATTCCAGTGGATCAGTTTTTTTATGTTTTGTATCAATATTTAAGGTGGACTTATTGATTAGGTGCAAGAGTAGTAGTGATGGTTAAAATAATAGATTAATGCTAAAACAGAGAAGAAAAAGCCATCAGGTTGGGACAATTTAAGAGATTTCAGTTTCTAATCCCAGAGCTATTATTATTTTAAACTTAAAATTGTCTTCTCTATTGTTTCTTTGCATCAAAGCATTTGCTGCTGTATCAATACATAACCATCCATATTGATACGTGAATCCGCAAGTAATGCATCACAATATATTGCTGTATTGATATTTTGAACAGCGCCATTTAAAGCCTTGTTCCATGTGCCCCTTTTATACTTTGAGCACCTGCCCCTCCAAAGGTCTCTGCACGGCCCTGATAAGTACAATGTAAAAACATGTATGTACACAATAAGTACATTGTACTAAATTATTAATTAAAATGTAAGTACATAGTAGTTAAGGCCACTTAATATAAAGTGGGTCCGGTTGGTGGTTGTTATTATTATTATTATTAAGTCCCTTTCTGGCTCAGACTGCATAGGTTAAAGCTTATGGGTTTGTTATGTGATGAATACTCAATGTCAAATGCAGAAATGTTAATCCATGCATTTATGACTTCAAGGTTAGACTATTGTAATGCTTTATTGGGTGGTTGTTCTGCACGCTTGGTAAACAAACTACAGCTAGTCCAAAATGCAGCAGCAAGAGTTCTTACTAGAACCAGGCAGTATGACCATATTAGCCCGGTCCTGTCCACACTGCACTGGCTCCCTATCAAACATCGTATAGATTTTAAAATATTGCTTATTACTTATAAAGCCCTGAATGGTTTAGCACCTCAGTATTTGAATGAGCTCCTTTTACATTATACTCCTCTACGTCCGCTACGTTCTCAAAACTCAGGCAATTTGATAATACCTAGAATATCAAAATCAACTGCGGGCGGCAGATACTTTTCCTATTTGGCGCCTAAACTCTGGAATAACCTACCTCACATTGTCCGGGAGGCAGACACACTCTTGCAGTTTAAATCTATATTAAAGACCCATCTCTTTAACCTGGCATACACATAACATACTAATATGCTTTTAATATCCAAATCCGTTAAAGGATTTTTAGGCTGCATTAATTAGGTAAACCGGAACCGGAAACACTTCACATAACACCGTACTCTCTAAATCATTAGAAGAATGGCATCTACGCTAATATTTGTCTGTTTCTCTCTTGTTCGATGTCACCGTAGCCACCAGATCCAGTCTGTGTCCAGATCAGAGGGTCACTGCAGTCACCCGGATCCAGTACGTATCCAGACCAGATGGTGGATCAGCACCTAGAAAGGACCTCTACTGCCCTGAAAGACAGCGGAGACCAGGACAACTAGAGCCCCAGATACAGATCCCCTGTAAAGACCTTGTCTCAGAGGACCACCAGGACAAGACCACAGGAAACAGATGATTCTTCTGCACGATCTGACTTTGCTGCAGCCTGGAATTTAACTACTGGTTTCGTCTGGTCAGAGGAGAACTGGCCCCCCAACTGAGCCTGGTTTCTCCCAAGGTTTTTTTCTCCATTCTGTCACCGATGGAGTTTCGGTTCCTTGCCGCTGTCGCCTCTGGCTTGCTTAGTTGGGGTCACTTCATCTACAGCGATATCGTTGACTTGATTGCAAATAAAAACAGACACTATTTCAACTGAACAGAGATGACATAACTGAATTCAATGCCTTTAAATATCAACTGCCTTTAACTATCATTTTGCATTATTGAGACACTGTTTTCCAAATGAATGTTGTTCAGTGCTTTGACGCAATGTATTTTGTTTAAAGCACTATATAAATAAAGGTGATTAATTGATTGATAAATGAACAACTCAAAAAACCTGATGACTCTGGAGTCAGACGTGGAGTCAGAGACGTTCGGATCTGATTGCAGTATTTATTTACAGAGTGTTCAGACAAGCAGAAATCAGAAACAGCATCAAGTGTGTCAAGGGATATCTAGAAATCAGTAACAATACCAGGCAGAGGTCGGGGGAGGCAGCAGAGAATCACAGTCTGTATACACAATCCAAGATCAAACACAGAACAAACAAACACAGGGAAAATGCTTGGAAATGCAAGACATAAATAAACAAGACTTCACAACGTAAATGTGGATGAGTGCAACCTTTATAGTGTCACCGATGGGAAACGTGTGGTTCAATAATGAGTTCCTAGGCAGGGGTTTATGGGAAATGAAGTCCAGGGTGTACTGTGTCGTGTGAAAGCCTGTGTGGTGAATAAACAGATGTGTAGTGACCCCCCCCCCCACACCCAGCGAGCAGCTTTCAGACGCTCTAAACAATCTAGAAGTAAGTAAACTTTATTTATATAGCACCTATCACAGATAAAATCACAAAGTGCTTTACATATAGCAAATTAACAAACTTAAAAATTAGAAACATCATACAAAACATAAAACATAAAAGCTCAGTCAACTGAAAGCTTGTCTGAATAGAAGTGTCTTTAGCTGTTTTTTAAAAGAATCGACCACACGCAGAGACAGTGGCAGGGCATTCCACAGTTTGGGAGCAACTGCTTGAAAGGAGCGGTCTCCCCGAGTTTTAAGGCGGGTTTGAGGGACAATCAGGAGATTTTGACCTGAGGAATGAAGAGTACGGAAAGAAGAATAAGGTGTAAGCATGTCTGCGATATATTGGGGGCTCTGTCCATGTAATGCTCTAAAGGTTAAAACTAAAAATTTATAATTAATTCTAAATTTTACCGGAAGCCAGTGGAGAGTAAATAAAATCAGAGTAATATGTGCCCTTCTGTTGGTTCCTGTTAAAAGCCTGCCTGCAGCATTTTGCACCAATTGAAGACGGTTCAGAGAAACATTGTTAAAACAAATGAAATGAGAATTACAGTAATCTAACCTTGAAGAAATAAAAGCATGAATGATCATCTCCATGGTAGCTTTGGGCAAATTTTTTCTCAATTTAGAAATATTTCTCAAATGATAAAAACAGTTTCTGACCAACTGTCTAGAATGACCATCCAGAAACAACAATTGGACGAACAAAACACCCAGGTTTCTTAGGCTCAACTGGATGGATGAGTCTAAGGAACAGAGGTGTTGTTTAATTTGAGGTATTTTTTGTTCTGGAGCAATGATCAAAGTTTCAGTCTTTTTTATATTCAGTTGTAAATAATTGTTGTATAACCAAGTCTTAATGCATGACAGGCATTTCAATAAATCAGTTAATTTACCTAACTCTGACTCTTTGAATGAGCAGTACAACTGAATGTCATCAGCATAAAAGTGACATTATTCAAGACACATTATTCAAATTTCAAATAATTTCACCAGGAGGGCGGTGGAGCGGAGGCGGAACCAGGGGAGGGACGGAGGTCCAGGTCCGTGTGAAAGTGGAGTGGAGTGGCCAGGGACCGGGGCTTAACATGGGGAACAGGAGCCCTTCCTGGGCTTAACTGGAGCCCACCAGGGCAGAGCAGGTGGATCTGGAACCTACCAGGGCGGAGCGAATGCAACAGAAGCTCACCAGGCTAAGCTGTGCATTTATTGAATTAGCTCTATGCGATGTCCAAACTGATTGCACTGCATTTCATGCATAATCATTTATCTATTCGAAACTGTTTTAAATTCATGCTATACATATATATATATATATATATATATATATATATATATATATATATATATATATATATATATATATATATATATATATATATATATATATATATATATATATATAATATGTAATAATTTTCTATTATTCACTGTTTTAGTTCATTTCAAATAAATTTTTAAATAATTGTAAAGTTTTATCAGAAGGTTAAAAAGTGCCGTAAAGAGAATGTGGGCAAAGAAAGACAAGATTGTTGCTTAATCAGTGGAAAGTAGGACCTCTGAGTTATATTTGTTTGGTCTATGATGGTCAAAGTAGGAGGTGAATTAGTGGAATAGTTAGGTATTGTAGAAAATTGTACACTTATTGGGGAAGAGGTTGAACAAAGCTTGGGAATTTTTGTCTGTTTTAAAAGCACATCACTAGCAGTAGGCTTTTAAATTTCTTGTTTTATTATTAGTAGTATTATTATTTTAATAATCATTTTACTTCCTTTCAAGCACTTTGAATTGCCAATGTGTATGAAATGTGCTATATAAATAAACTTGCATAGCCTTGCCTTAGAGGTGGATCAGGAGATTGTTATGACCTTTAAAATATGCTATGCATCTGTGTACTCTTTTTGTAATTTTTTTTTTTTTTGCTCGTTTGTGTAGATGTGTTTGTGTTCCAGGTGGATGTGGCCTCTGTTAACCAGCTGAAGATGGTGATTGGTCCAACTATACACATGAACCAGATATAAGGACCGCCCCAAACACTCGTCTAGGCCTTTTGAGCCTTGTTGACTCCTTTCTGGTTTCGCTTGCATTCTAAAGTTTTGTATGCTATTGTTTGTATTTTTGTCGTTTGGTAGTGAGTTTTATATCAGAGATATATATTCTGTCTAGTGAATCTGTTAAGTGTCTGTCATTGTTAGTTCATATGCTGGATCTCCTGTTTCTCTGAACATTGCCTGTTTTTGACTACGATTTGGATTCTGATTCTGCTTTGTGTATGCCTGGAAATTTATAAATAACTTTGTAAATATTTCTGTTAATTATATTTTGCCACACTAAGGGATGTAGGGGGTTAGACGCCTTTTTATTTATATGTATCTTTTTCTCACTTTGTTTATGGTTAAGGGAGGTAGGTAAGTTGGTCTGTATTTTTGTTTTCTTTATTTCCATTTGAGGTTATTTAGTTTCAAAGCAAAGTTTTTGTTTATTGTTTTGGCCTTGTCTACCCCTGAAAAGATTCCCGTTAAAATAAAATAAAATAGATTTCTTTGGCATCTCTGGTGTGAAGTCAACAGTCTTTTCTGTTAGGGCTATCCCCTAGAAGTCGTAACAAGATAATGAACTATTATTATTATTATTGTTCATATTCAATCTTAATCATCATTGTCCAATCTTATTATTAAATAGCCAATTATTTCATTTCATTTTGAATGAATGTCAATTCCCTGACAATCGCAATATTGTTTTTGTTTATTTGTTTTAGCCTTTAAAGTGTTGTGAAGCAGACGTAGGATAATAAATGGAAAAATCAGTGCAGGAGCAGCTTTCTTTATTTCAACCAGGCTGCCACAGTAAGAGATAACAGACATTCCTGAGTCTCAGCTTGCAATACTTATAGACACAGCGGAAAGGGAAAGAGACAATGTTATGAATACATACATCAGGGTTCAAAATTATTCTACCTCCGTCCACCGATACAAGAAGGGGGATTGATGCTTGAGATACTGTGACAAAAGATATTGTAAAGATTGCTTATGAAAGGATCTCAGGTGTGGATGGAGACTTTGACAGTGAGAGAGAAAAGGGGCATCTCTGTGAATTGCTTGATCAAGATTATGCTCGCTCTGTTTAAAAGACTTCTCAAAGTCAAGTAAGCCCATATGTCAATTTTCACTAAACTTCATGCTGATGGCTAAACAAATGAGGTTGCACCAAAGGAATTATAATATGCAATGGTAATGGAGGAAAAGAAACAGAGGGTAAGAATAAAATTTTTAAGCAAAAAAGAGGCCTTGATGTTTAAAATGTACAGACAAGAGGTAGGACCCATGTAAATATTGGAGCAGCTTTGCAGCAGTGGAGAGAACTCAAGGAACGGCAAGGTCTGGAATCGATGCCAAGGTTGTTTTGTTTCTCCTTGATAGCTGAGTTACATTGAATTTTACATCAAATTACCATGGTAACACACATTGCTTTCAATTATTGATGACATCATACCCTCGGCTGGCATGTTTAGCAGATTCCTTTATCATCGCTGTGGGGTACGTGTGGGGCAGAGTTATCAAAATAGGGGCAAGGTCATGTTGTTTTGGTGCTTTCAAATATCAACATTGTTTGGGAAAATTTGCTTAGTGCACTTTTAAGTCATTAGACTCAATACTATTGTGAGATGATGCATACATCAAAATGCAGGCTATTCGTTTCATTATATTGTATTGTGCAAGGAATCGCAAATGCTTTTATTAATCAACAAGCTGCCCCGTAATCATAATTTGTGTGAAAAGGGACAAAGGTTGTTAGTGTTTTACTGCTTTTAGTGTTCATTTCTGCTGAAAGTTGGTTTGAACCTGGTTTAATTTTTTACAGGATTTCTTAATCTAGCTGCTGTTAACTCCTGTTTATTTATAATACAGTAACAAATGTTAATTTACACAACTAGGGTTTAGCGTTTTAATTGTTATAGGGCAGGTAAATCAAGACTAAACAAGATTAATTAATGTTGTAAAACTATTATTAATTATATAATGTGAGTACAGAGTTCTGTACATGGCATGCAAAATAAAAAAAATAGAAATGCTGGTCACAGGTTAAGAATTTATTTCAAATGTATGGCCACAATTTATTCATTACCCTGATTTAGTTAAATCATAGCCACCTGTACTAATTTGTTCCTCTCATTTTAAATTTAAATGTAAATTGTGACCACAGTTTACCTAGAACGAGGGAACACATTTTATATTAATAGTAGCAATGCTATCTTGATTTTTCTCCATATATCATGTGCGGAGACTCTGCAGTATTCTGCACAATTTTCAGCTTGTCTTTTTCATTCTTCAGATGCATCACACACTAATAGCATTTTGAAAATAATTATATTACACTGTTTGACTTTGCAGCATTACAAAAAACAATTATACATCTTGAGATACAAAGTGAATAGCCCATTCAGTTTCTTGAAACTCACCTTGTTGTACTGTACATAAACATGCAGCTTGGTTGGTCAAATTGCATTACAATTTTATGAAATATTCTTGCTTGTCTCCAAAGCTTCTTATTGCCAGTTGATGCCCCATGTGTATAGACCTTAAAACTCCTCACCTTTATTACATTGTTACACAGCTGTAAGCATCTCTACCTACAGTATCATAACTATAACTGTCTCATATTGTTTGTATAGTGAAGAGACCAAAGAAGAAGTTACAGTGAATCATATTCACATGTACACCAGAGAGACAGAATTGAATCAGGAAGCTGCAGTGTACGAGTGGGCGCATAACATATTTCGGTGCTAACATCATGACTTGGCAAGAGAAATAACAAAATTGCATATTGGAGAGAAAGACCTTGATATTATTGCACATCTATCCCTGATGATTCAGTAATGTAATACAAAGATGCTTCATGCTATGTGAAGAACTGTGTTTTTCCATCACTTCTTTGCTCTGGATGGCCTTCGGCCTGTGTATTGATTATGCAGGCTTATTTTAGGATCAGTGGAAATGATGAACATTTATGAACATAGGACATGTCTTGAGTTCTGTTCATTTTTCTGTAAGATTGCCAATTTTAAATATGCTTGAGCTGTGCTAGTCAGATGCAGTCTCTTTTCATGAGCTGCAAAGTGGAGAAATGAAATGAAGAGAACGTTATGTGTCTGTGATCGTAATTACATTGTGATTGAAAGGGAATAAACATGTACTTTGCAGGGTATCCTGTTGTGTTATTTACTTTGAGAATTGGGTGAGTAGTTATCATGATTTTATGATGTATTGCTTTCATCTGCACTGGGAAAATCTACAGCGACTGTAACCATACAAATCTTTGCAGAATCTTTGAAGGAATAGCTCGCCCAAAAATGAAAATTTGTTGAAAATAATCCCCTTCAGGCCATCTAACATGTAGATGAGTTTGTTTCTTCATTAGAACAGATTTGGTGAAATTTAGCATAACTTGCTCACAAATGGTCCTCTGCAGTGAACGGCACCCATTCACTGCAAAGGATCCATTGAAGAGCAAATGATGTAATGATAAATATCCTTGAATCTTTTCAGATGAAGACATACACTCATTTACATCTTGGATGGCCTGAGTGAATTACAGTAAATGTAAACTTATAGACAAGCTATTGCTTAAAGATGTTTAGCATTTTATTATATTGGCAAAAGAAAGATGTCAAAAGCTTTATTAGAGCAGTACTAAATAAATAAAAAATTCTAAAGACAATAAACACCTTGCAGGTATAAGCAAATCATATGGAAATATTCATATTCAGCTATCAGTGTTTAGTATCAGCTTGTGTTTTCGGCCGCAGCATTCTGAACAAGCTGCCGCACATAAAGCTGTCTGGCTAATCCCAAAGTAAAGTGAGTTAAAGTAGTCCAGCCTTGATGAAATAAAAACGTGAATTACTTTTTCAAAATCTTTAAAAGAAAGAAAAGGCTTAGCTTTAGAAAGCAGACGCAACTGAAAAAAGCAAGATTTGCCAACTGAATTTATTTGTCGGTCAAACTTTAAGCCATCATCAAAAATGAAACCGATGCAAATGTGCTTCCTGTAGTGAATCGATGGATATTCAAAATGTGATAATCACTTTTTTTATTATTATTTACTCTTGATTTAATCTGACTGCTGTCTAGAGGATAGACAACTGAAGATAAAATAAACTGCTTTTCTTTCCTACAAACAGTAGTAGAAAATATATTTTCTGATATACAGTATTTGTAAATTTATTAAATAAAACATATTTTGCTAAAATCGATATAACAACTTACAGTATTTACATGAATATATATTCAACAAGTTTGAACTGTCATGTGTATGCTATTTAGAAAATTACAACTTAATATTTAAGAGAAGTATTTTAAAATGGAACAAACATTGTGTATAATGACTCTCTGGTTTATGACTAAGTCTAATGGAGTCTTAAAGTCACCCTGAGGAATGAAGAGCCTCTTATTAATCAACATCAGCTGTGGAGCTTTACGCACAATCAGGCCTCTCTCACAGATGCCTTCAGCTTCTCATTCTTCCATTCAAAGGAGCCAAGGCATGGTGTCTGATTGGCAGAGATTAGAGAAAGCAGACAAAGATACACGGGAGAGACGTGAGGGGGACTAATCTCTGCTGGCATCTGAGTATCCATTCATCACATCTGAACCCCTGCGTCTCCTTCATCTCCTCCTTCCCAGCAGCACCTCCTGCTCTCGCTATGGTGCTCTTGCTGGAAGCCAGTGCCAGTTCTAATGTAGTAATCCAAAGAGATTTTCATTTTCTACCAGTTCTGCGACACAGCTGCCATTGTGGTTTGCATGCACCCATTCACAGATTTCAAAGCGAGATGTTTGTTGAATATGCTGATCTCAGGATTACTGTTGTGCCCACATCACTCTCATCCTGGGAAGTGTTGAAGTTATATGATGAAAGAATGGGGTCCATTTAGTATTATGCCCACGTAGATGAAACTGATGCAATTGGATTCATTTTAAGGTAACATCAAGCAGAATCTAAATTGCAATATAGGTCTTCTTAAGAATCACAAGAATCATTTAAAATATTAATAACATGACAAACTAGCGCTTTTTATTATTCATATTTTATTTGAGTTCCCTGAAAGAAATAAGTTGCATTCACACTGAACCTTCCAGAAAATTGCCATCAAATTGCCAGAGAGACGTCTGTCTGTATACAAGCTGGAGCTGAAATGCTGGAAAATTCTGTAACATTACCAAAATTCAAAATTCTTGTTTTTCATTTGTCACATACACAGTTTTATAGAGAATATGTAACCAGCAATGAAATGTAATGTAAATGAAATTTCCTGGCAAAAATTTACCGGTAACTTTTTTACAGTGTCTGAATAAACATGGGAAAGCCAATACAGGATTGAAATGACAATGTGCATAAATGATCTCTACATTTTCATTTCATTTCAAGAGAAATAGTTTAGTAAAAAGTGTATTTCTAAAAACAAATAAAATGAAGCAGTTTGTAAGAGGAAATAAAGCTGTATCCCGGTATTTATCAGGCTGTCTGTTTTTGTCTCTGACAGCTGTGAATACAATGACAGAGTGAGATGTAACCCAGGTGGAGTCGTATCATTCAGGGCACATTCAGGAACACTGCTGCTGACATGTTTAGCACATCTGAGGGCCCGTTGGACTCACATTACAGTTGACAAACACACACTTACACACCCAAAGGGGCTGTCACGCAGCTTCTTTCTCTCTCACTCTCACACACTCTTCAGAGCAGAGGGGCTGGCACCCCAGTAGTCCGTTCTTAACCCTTCCAAGCTGCTTCCTGGCAGGGGAAACTGCCACATCGCCTGAGGAGGAAGAAAAGGCTAATTTCCTCACATTAGTTCTGATTTAAAAAAAAAAAAGTCTGAAGCAAAGCATGTCAGAAGCACTGAAATAAAAACAGTAGTTAGGACTCAAAATTGTGTTCATTAAGTCAAAAACGTTTCAAGCTTGAAGTACCATCTTAATGATTTTGCTCACCCTAATATCCATGGTTCTGGTGACATAAGATTCTGATGTAGCAAAGCATGTGAGTAACACCAAAATAAAACACCTACGTTCTGTTCAAAAGATCTGATATGGCATGTTATGGCATTGATGGTTGCTTGCTCAACTCAAAAACTGATATTCTTGTCCCTAAATATGGCTCAGGTCCCTCCTCCAGTTTAGGTCTATGGGATTTGTTTACTAATTCACTGACTATGATAGGAAAAAAAAAAAAAACATAACTTCTCTCCTCGAAACCCTGCATGCTTTGTGATTGCAAATAGTTCAATACGAGTTACGTGCCAAATCTGCGAACAAACCCCTAACTCTGTGTTGCTATAACAGTGATACTTACTTTAGAAAACACCATGCACTACATGATTAATATATCTCAAAATGAGCAGGACATAATGGTATTACAGCTTGGCAGCACAGAGAGTAAATAAGTCATGTAGCGTGTCTAATTAATGGCCCGTGAAGAGTTTATTGAGTATTTCAGCAGCCGAGCTAACGAGAATGACAAGGGCAGACAGGCGTTTGTCTGTGCGTATTAAGATTCTCTCAAATGTGACAGTCATCAGCTTGTCCTCAATAATGGATTACCTGCCAACTCATGCATCATTGTCGAATAACATATAGCATATAGGATACATTCATAAATCATCTGTATCAAAACAATTTCCGTCCTCTATTTAGTCATTTCTGATTGTGATCAGTGTGGAAAGAGATCCAGATATTAAACTTTTAATGGATGGCTCTATTTAAAACAGAAAGAATGAATCAACATTTATGGCCTCATCAGTTTCCACAAAGCAATATGGGAACCTTTTATAAATGGAATTGAACAAAATATTAAAGAAATTAACAGACGGACACTGAATAATGCAGAAATCTAATATGACATGATTGAAAAACAAAGACAGACTAAATATCCCCAAAAAACGAATGACACAAGCAAATCCCAGTACATCTTAACCCTTATTAATTCACATTAAGCATATCAACAGTATAACAATGCTTTAAAGAGATAAAGTCTCCACATATCTATTAAGGACCCATATTTGTCTTTTTTACATTACAGTATGTTCTCCACTTACTGGTTTCCATTTTCAATCAGCTATTTCTATTTTTTGCCTCCTGAATTTCTTCTGCTCAGTGTTAATTAAATATGGGGCTTTAATTGGAGAGAGAACATATAAAAAAAAAAAAATCCTTCCAGTATTAGAGGTCCCATTTTTCGTGCTTTTTTTAAGCTTTCATTGTGTTTACAGTGTGCTATATAACATGTGTTCATGTTTCGCATGTAAAAAAACAAAGTATTTTTCACACAATTCACCTTTCTGTATACCGCTGTTTTCACTGTCATAAAAATGGGCTGATGACTTCCTTGTTCTATAAAGTCCCTCCTTCAGAAATACGTAACGAGTTCTGATTGGGCCAGCGGTTCCTGTGTTGTGATTCGACAGCAGCTTACAGCACGCTGCGCTCCAGGAAACACGACTGGGCTAGTTTTGGAGTAGTTTTGAGAAGCAAGTGGGCAGGAGCATGTGCTGGAGATATTTATAGTCACAGGAGCATTTTTACTGACGAGATGCGCATGAAAATCGCATTCGATTTTTTTGCACAGCCCTACCATCTAGTTAACAAAGCTAAACAGCGTTGCCCTTTGTGTAATAAGTTACAGAAACTGTTAAACGCACCAACTTAAATAATAAAATACACTTACCGGTTGTGGTCCACAAACAACGCCTTCTCCAGACAAAGAGGGAACTGCTCCATCTTTCAGGAATAATCTTTGTGCGAATCCGGCATTAAACTGATTGAGATTGAGGAAGCTGTCCTCAGCAAAATGTAATGCACATAGTTTTACATGTAGATTATAATTTTCGGGAACTGAGTTAAACATAAATTGTAACCATTAATCTCCAAGTACAGCGTCCCTGGGAAGCCCAAACAAAGGTGATTGGAGATGAAAATAACAGCGTTTCGACAAAATGGAGACAAACACACTCTTCAAACGCTGTTCTTCCTCTTCTCCGTCAGAGCGCAACAAGACCCATCCCCCCTTTTGGGGTATTCATGTGGGCGGAGGTTAGTCAAAAAACAGTTTTAGTGAAGTCATTACTGCAGGAACTAGAGGGATGTAGTACAAACGGGTCTTTTTTGTAGGCGAATTCTGTTAAATAAAATATCTCACTTGGCATTGAACTTTGAGCTTTAGAATTTTACAGATATTATTTATACTCTAACAACAACATTACACACATGGGATCACGAAGAACGGGACATTTAAGAGGATATGGATGTAATATATAAATCCTCGGTGGTGTCTCAATGAGTGATTTTAGACTTATTCCATCTGATATGGCATGTTGTCATTATAACAGCTAATTCAATTCAAGTACTTTGGGTCATCTATTCAATATTCTGAATGCTCTTTCATGGCTCCATCCAATCATTTACTGGAATAAACTGATTTAGATTTTCCTTCGGGCCTCAAATCTGATCTGTGATGTATCCTTTGAACCTTAAACCAGCATATTGTAGAATTTTAAAATTAAACCTTTCCTCTTTCATTCTTTATTTTATTTTATTTTATTTAGAAAAAAAAATGACTATTCAATAAGTACAGTGGGGAATATATATATATTTATTTGATCCCCTGCTAATTTGATTGCCCACCTTCAAAGAAATGAAGGGTCTGTAATTTTTATGTTAGGTTTATTTAAACAGACAGAGACAGAATGCCAACCAAATCATCCAGATAAAACACATTATATATATGTACGAAATTGATTTGCATTTCAGTAAGTGAAATAAGTATTTGATCCCCAAGCAAAACATGACTTAGTAGTTAATGCAGAAGCCCTTGTTGGTAAGCACAGAGGTAAGACGTTTTTGTGAGACATTCTGCCAATATAATGCAGTTTATAATGCAATAAGCGAATTGACCCACTTGCATTTTTAATTTTTTTACCAGGTTCTAATTTGGTAAAAGTTGAAAGATACATTCATTAAACTCTATGAAGGCCTTTTTCAGCATCACTGATAGAGAAGCAATGCCTGATTTTCACAAAGCCAAATTGTCCCTATCCAAACTTTTATTTTCCTTGTTCTAAAAAGTATTCAGTAAAAACGGAGTCATCTCAAGAAATATCTACGTACACACAAAACCAATAAAACCAAATCAAAACGTTGTGGTAAACATCTCAGACCAGTATGTGGCACTGTAATTCTGCCACAGATATACACTAAAAATGGAGGAGAATACTTGGAGATTGGGCAAAAACCTTGCATGCTGTATACAAACATTTTTGCTCTAGTAATTTTTCTCATTTTTCTTTAGTAAATCTAAAGTAGCTGCTGCAACATGAACACAAGCATGTGGTCTGCTCTTGTTGTTGTTGCTGTTACTTGACATAGCAGTGTCTGACTAGGGTGGAGATGTTTATTCAAAATTTATTCAGACACCTTCAACATTTCTCACATTGCCAGTTTATATATTTACAACTATATTGCTATAGTTTAGAAAATGGTAGTAAAATATTACAAGAACTCAAGTTTCTCACACACACACAGGGCAGCTATACCCAGCACACAGGGAGCAAATGGGGTTTAGTACCTTGCTCAAGGGCACTTCAGACATGGGTATTGAGGGTGGAAGAGAGCTCTGTTCATTCACTCCCTCCCACCTACAACTCCTGCCGGCACCGAGACACAAACCTGAAACCTTTGGGTTAAAAGTCCAACTCTCTAACCATTAGGCCACAGCTGCCCCTCTTATTTTGCTATACTCCCTTAAATACATTAATTAATAGTGTCCTGCACATACTAGTAAAAAAAAAATTCTATAATTCTTTCATTTTCATTTTTTATTTTTTCTTTCATTGGATTAAAATTACAGCAGCTAGTAGCTAAATTAGGCGCGGTCACTTTAAGAGGCACCGAGTTGCATTCTGGGACGTGGTGGCCATGTTGCTGGCCTCCCGAATTTAAACATACATCAAGTTGAACGAGAAGAGCAGAGTTTGGAGAAAGAAAAAAGATGTTAAAATCCACGTTCATTTTCAGCGTTTAATTGCGCATCTTCTTAGTTAACAACGGCTCTGTGTAGTAACAGCTGGTTTATGTGAAATCACGCACCTGATGGAATTTACAGCTGATTAGAGAACCGGCTTTACTGCAAGATGCGCATTAACGATCGGCCGATCGTGATTGGAGCATCCCTATTATTTTCAATGTTGACTTAAGCTATATAAATTAATATTCAGATGTTATGGTCTCCGTGGTCGCGCCTCCAAGCAGGAAAGTGGTGTAAAGTTAATCCATTCTCATTTTATTTTACCCATGGCGATTATGTGTAGCGCTATATCACCCCACAATACAGCAACAGTTTACCATGGTTTAAACAGATTTTTAATTAATCAAATTAGGACACATTGATGAGAGGGACTATGTCTTAAAAACTGCGCACTATGTCGGTAGCAGTAAAGGAGGCCATCAACGTGGTGGCCACGCCAAATAAAGATGTCACGACGTCCAAGCCCTACATTATATAATACACATACGATTTTTCAGTGTTGCTGTCACCGAGCACAGCACGCGAGTAACCAGCTACTCAGTTCAGCTTTTCCGCTTCTTGTGCTTGAATGGTTTAAAGTCTTTTGAATGGTTAAATTGGCAAGTGTCAAGGCTTAATAACACGTGAAAATCATACGCTTGCGTGACGAGATGCAGCAGCGTTCTGTCAACTGTCCTGAGCATCTTTTTAGACTGACCTCAGCCCTCGGCCGTGGGCCCCTATAATCGTCACCACCTTTCACCCCACTAGTGACGGCCCTGCACACTTGCAAGGGTGTCTTTTCAGATTTACCCACTCTAGGACCCGGTTAAAAAAAAAAAAAGCATTTTACAGGCTCCCAAAATGCTGGCTCTGTCTGGATGAAATGCCAATACGATACAGAATTTTTATGTATACAGATTATGAACTAGGAAAACCTGGAGCAGAAAGACTAGAGGACCATGCCAGGGACTTTTAAGAACTGCACCATGCTTCATGTTTTTTTTTTTTTTTTTTTTTTATCATACCAGCCTCTGTGAGTGGTCTAAGGCATGCCTTTCAGCAAATGATTCCACTTTCATGGAATTGGTGTTGGTGAACATATATTCTCCATTCACCATCGTCCTGGCTGAGGACCACACCGTACCTGCTCTACATCCAGATATCAGCCATCCACCACCGACAACTGGCATAATGGAGTTGCTAGAGCCCACCGCAGAAGGAGAGCCAGAGTTTGTCATCACTGAAGAGGAGAAGCAATTGTGCCTGCAATTGCCCCGGAGCCAGATTCTGTCAATGCTTCTGACCGGGTCTGAATACAGCCGGCAATACTGCACATATAGTACAGACCAAAAGTTTGGACACACCTTCTCATTCAAAGAGTTTTCTTTATTTTCATGACTATGAAAATTGTAGAGTCACACTGAAGGCATCAAGGGCTATTTGACCAAGAAGGAGAGTGATGGGGTCCTGTGCCAGATGACCTGGCCTCCACAGTCACCGGACCTGAACTCAATCCAGATGGTTTAGGGGTGAGCTGGACCGCAGACAGAAGGCAGAAGGGCCAACAAGTGCTAAGCATCTCTCTGGGAACTCCTTCAAGACTGTTGGAAGACCATTTCAGGTGACTACCTCTTGAAGCTCATCAAGAGAATGCCAAGAGTGTGCAAAGCAGTAATCAAAGCAAAAGGTGGCTACTTCGAAGAACCTACAATATGACATATTTTCAGTTGTTTCACACTTTTTGTAATGTATATAATTCCATATATAATTCCACATGTGTTAATTCATAGTTTTGATGCATTCAGTGTGAATCTACAATTTTCATAGTCATGAAAATAAAGAAAACTCTTTGAAGGAGAAGGTGTGTCCAAACTTTTGGTCTGTACTGTACCTGAGGAAAGTACTAGTGGAGATTAATAACTTGGAGGTAAGCCCTGCCCACACTCCCTCTGCTAAGCTGCAACTGGCCTCTGGATACCATTTAGAAGAAATGATGGAAATCTTTATTATGAAATTTATTGACTGGTTTCTGTAGGTCATACCCAATTCTCATCAATTGGTTCCATCCAGCACATGTTCTCCTGAGTTCCCACCCAGCCTCCCTCTTCTGCCTCCTCTACTATAACCAGGCAGTTCCTTGGTCCTACCTCAACGGGTTCCTGTCAGACCCCATTTTTTTGTTCTTCTATCCTGCTTCTTGCCCCATCCAGAACCCCCACCCTCCCTTGAGGATGCACCTTCTGGAAGGGAGAGATACTGTAACATGTAACTTTGTTTTCTGTGTTTTTGGTTCTGTTATGTCTGACCTAGTTTCCCCCAGTCTGTTTAATTAGTCATTCTGTTCACCTGTTGCTTGATTATATCATCAGTTCCCATTGTTTGGTTTTTGCTTATAAACCCTTAGTTCTCTTTTAGTCTTGGTCCGTTCTTGTCTTTACTTTGTGGTGTTGTGAGTTTCCTGTGGCTGTATCTATTAAAGACTGTTATTCTTAATTATTCATTGTGCGCTTCACTCACAACAACCCCCTGTGGAGTGATTGGAAATGAGCGACACCTGCTCGACCCACTGGTCTCGAGTCCCACGGAGGAGATGGAAGGATATAAAATAGGATGAGACAGCGATAGGAGACATGATATAAAACAGCGACGTGAAGGACGAGAGAGGACCAGGCCTGGATTTATTTTGTGTTTTGATTTTGTTTGTGCGTGGCAGTCGTCCGTGAGAGGCTGCTGCACTCTTTTGTGTTTATTTTGTAATTAAAGATTCAGTTTGATTGTCCGCCGGTTCCCGACTCTTTCTTCCCGATGATTATGAAGTTTTGTTTTTGTTTTTTTTTCATGTAAAAAATTCCTTTAACAGTACTTTTATAGTACATTATAAAAGCTTCAAATAAAGTGTTATGTCTTTTGCTTGACCAAATTGCACAAGTGGAAATTACTAGTAGTCTGCTGATATCATTTCTCTGACACAATGCTCAGATTCAGTTCAGTTCAGCTCTTTAGATTAAAATGTGTTCACGTTTTATTAGAGTCAGTCTTAAGGGGTTTGCTTGGGTTATGAAAGAACAGCAGTGTTCTTGTGCAAACAGTCCATATTTTGGGGGTATAATATGCCCAGTGCATCAGTATGAGTCTGCTGTGCTGTGGCTTTTTCTACCTGCTGGGGAGTCCTCAGATAAACCCACCAGATTCACCAGAACGAAGATTAGGTGACGGCAGATTACACATCTGTAATCACATCCACATAGTCTGTTTTATCTATTATCTGTAATCCTGAGCTAAAGCAACCATAGCTCAGATGGCAGCCCGAGCAGCGAGCGACACAGACCGAGCAAACAAGCCCCAGTAATTCTCAAGAGATGTCAAGAATAAGACTTCCTTTACAAAACTGGCCCCATTATCTGCTGTCTAGCTCGTGCGTTGCAGCTCAATATAATGTAAAATGCATATATTAGTATATGTTCTATACAAAGTATACAAAGCAGGTACACGAACTCCCAATTTTTGTGTTAAAGCTGATGACGATGTTCTCCAGCATGTTTTGAAATATAATCCAAAGAGCATCTTGTGGAAACAAGGACATCTCACAGTCTGTTTCGAGAGTCATATGAATAAATATCTTGAATAAAGTAAAAAAAAAATAATAATAAAAAAAAATAATAAAATTGTATAAAAAATGTGATTAGTTAACTACAAATGCAGAATATTGTAAATATTGATTCTTTTGTTTTAAAGTTAATCGAATTTGTAAGGTTTAGTTTGTTAACTCAGTAGTTAATGTGTTAGATTTCATGAGCAATTAAATATTTTTTATGGCATTTTTTATTTAGGTTAATATAATTTTTTATAAATAATTATTTATTTTAACATAAAATATAGACTTATTTTTAAATATATTTGAAACTTTATACTTATTGTATATTTATACTAGTTATAATACTATATATTTTAGTTAAAAATAATATTAGTTCATGTATTATGAACCGATATGAAATAACAACAAACAATAGTGGGTTATATTTATAAATTTACATTAAAAGATTAATAAATGCTCTTAAAAAATATGCCCACTGTTAACAAATTAAACCTAAAGTATTGCTATTTATTATACTGTTCATTTCCAGGTTTTAAATACATTCAAATACATAAAATACACTTGATTCCCAGAAAATTGTTATGTCGTGTCAGATTGTTGTGTGCACAAAGAAAGTTAAAAGGCATTAAATGTAAATGCAAACAACAAATACTTACTAAGGAAAGACTACAATCAAAAGGCCGTCAGTGGAAATGAGTCGGATACTTCTATGGTCTTCAGTTATTAGTGACTGTCATGGTTTGTGCCTGAGCAGTGGTAGAAGCATTTCATTGAGGATGATACACAGAGATTACACTAGACACCCCAACAGAGACCAGCAAGTACAATAATTGCTCATCTTTTCTGTTATTTTATCCCCCCTCCAAGGTTATAACCCTTTATGGCTGCAGCTCAACAAACCATTCAGTACTTGAACTTGTTTTTTTGTATCTTTTTTTCCTGTGCCCATTATTCTGAAGATGAGCTGTGGAAGAAAATACTTTTGAAGTGTTATTTGAGCACAACCCTGCTTCAACTCACTTACGGTTAGCTTTCATGAAAGTTAGTCATGCATGTTCATGGCTCTGATAAATATAACACATCCAAACACCTGTACCCAACATAATTTTTTTTTTCCCTGTCATTAGACATTTTATCAGCCATATGGTGTGATCTCCTGTTACCATTAAATAACACATTACCGTTTTAGCTATCACGTTAAACCAGTACATGAGGTCAATGTGCTAAGATTTAAAAAAAAAAAAATTTAACTAGCTCATCAATCCTGGCGAGATATGAGGAAAGCAACCTGTGAGTAAGACAAATAAACTGAAGTGCTGAGAAGTGTTTTTCCACTGTAAAGGAGAAATAACAATTGGCTTTCATTGCATTTCACACATTAATGCTGTACAAGTCTATTGTGTTTCAGAGTGAGACCCATAAAGATAATTTCTAATATTCTGCTGTTGAAAAAAACTGATGACCTCACATGATCTTGCACGCTATGAGCTGAGTGCACCAACTAGACCAACAAAAGGAATGGATACAAAATGTTTTTACAATTAGTCCTGATCTTTATTTGAGTGATCCAGATTGTATGTTGATTTTTAAAACCCAATATCAATATTTTCTTTTCTTTTTTTATTTGTACAGAATCCATGGCACTACACATTTTTGTGTAGTGTGTTTGTGAGATTTGTGCGATTGTTGTCTCTGTTGAATGTAAAATAATAAAATTATTAGAAATAACATTCTATTGACCCTTACCGCAAAGTAGTTTCAAGTTTATTTTATTAAGTATACTCAAAGGGATAGTTCACCCAAAAATGAAAATTATGTCATTAATGTCTCACCCTCATGTCGTTCCAAACCCGTAAGACCTCAGTTTATCTTCAGGAAACAGTTTTAGATATTTTAGATTTAGTCTGAGAGCTCTCAGTCCCTCCACTGAAGCTGTGTGAACGGTATACTGTCCATGTCCAGAAAGGTAAGAAAAACATCACGAAAGTAGTCCATGTGACATCAGAGGGCCAGGTAGAATATTTTGAAGCATCGAAAATAAATTTTTGTCCAAAAATAGCAAAAACTACTATACAGCATTGTCTTCTCTTCCGTATCTGTTGTGAGAGAGCTCAAAACACTGCAGTTTAGTAAAATCCGATTCGCGAACGAATCACTTGATTTAACCGGATCATTTTGAACCAGTTCACCAAATCGAACTGAATCATTTTAAACGGATCGTGTCTCCAATACGCATTAATCCACAAATGACTTAAGCTGTTAACTTTTTTAATGTGGCTGAGACTCCTTCTGAGTTAAAACAAACCAATAACCTGGAGTAATTCATTTTCTCAAACAGTACACTGACTGAACTGCTGTGAAGAGAGAACTGAAGATGAACACCGAGCCGAGCCAGATAACGAATGAATGATTGACTGTTGTGTGTGTGACGATTGAGGTATGTAATAGCGCCCCTACAGTATAACAATGAAAACATGGATTCCTGGAGCACAAGATAGCTCAAATACATTTAGACTTTTTCTATGTATAAAAATATTATTTTTAAGTATATTTCTGAGAAGTAAATAAAGCATGCACATTTCTGAGAAGTCAATAAAAAGTAGTTTAAAAGCATACTTTCCTATTTTTAGTTTCTTCGTATAAAAGAAGTATGCTAAAAGCACATTTGAATAAACTACTTTTTTGTAAGGGGAGTTGTCCTTGTGGGCTGAAACAAACGTTACTAATGTAGTTTGATTCATGGACAAATTATTCTTATGAGCCAGTTATTTTTAGTGAATCAAAACATACACTGGGACAGTGCTAGCAGTGTTGTATGATTCACTGACAAATGACTCTTAAGATCTGTTTCTTTTTGTGAATAAAAACAAATGGTAGGTGATTAGTGTCTAGTCAGTGTGACTAGTGTAGGTGACTAGTGTAGTCTGATTCATTAAAAAAACGGCTCTTGTAAGCCAGTTATTTTAAGTGAATCAAAACATACAGCGGAACGACACTAAAAAAAATGAATCTTACGAGCAGTTTCTTTTAGGGATTCAAAACAAATAGTAACCAGTGTAGTTGAACATACAAGGCGACATGTTTAACTGCAAGGTAGTTGGCTAGCACTCCAGCTTGTCACTATTGAAAGAGACAAAAATGTCCATGAATAGTAATTACACAGAATAAGGCAGTCTGTCAAACAAAACAAAACAAAATAAAAACAATTAAAATATCAAGTAAATAAGTATTGTGATACTTGGTGCCACAGTGACACTCTTGTCCCAAAAATTATTACTATACCACGATACTCAATATGTTGTCCCACGGCAAGTAATTTTTCCCTGTTGCACCTAAAAAATTTGAGGTTCCCCCCACCTGCCAAATCCCACTTTAACCACTGCTACCAGTGACATCTGAAACACTGAAAAATGACTCAACCAACAATTGAATCTTATGAGTTCTTTTTAGTGAATCAAAATAGATATTAGAAATGAAGTAACCCAAATAAGTTCACACAGTCGGTTATGTCTGCAAATGTGAACATCTGCATCTGTATGAATATATTATTTATCAACATTCTATAGTGCAACTCAACCATGATTTGTGTTTTTGTGTATGCCTTGGGTGCAAAAATGTTCCTGGAAGAAAACTCAAGACTGCAGTTGAGGCATTTCAGGGAAAATGAAAAAGTTGGGGTAAAAAAAATCATAATGCTACCCCTTTATATAAACAGCTTGTAAATCCAGTTCAAAACAATAATATTTATCAATATCCGAGGCCCTATATAAAAAAGTCTGGGTTAGCACCCATGCAACATGACAGTTGATTCTGACCTAGTTTAACTTTTTAGCAGAGTTCTGTTTAGGAGGAAGTAAGAGATCCGAGCAGGATGCAGCCTATAACCTGTCAAATCAGATAAAGTGTGATGAAAAACAAAAAACAAAATAGCTTTTAGTCAAACGCACAATGCAAGCAAATAAACCTGCCCTATTAACCTCAGATGACTGCTTCAGAGCTGCTGGAGCGGATTTCTTAATCCATCCCACCAATGTAATTAACAATTAAGAGTTGACAAACGCAAGATGGGGCCTTCTTAATATGCTGCTTATGAAACTGTGGGTTTGGAGTGTTAGAGATTGTTAGAAATGCCTCCAAAGGTTTTATTAAAACCAAATAATGCCTGTCTTAATGATTTATCAAAAAAGTATTCTTGCTCCCCTAGAGATGATGTAGGGCGATATCTCTTGGTGCAGATAGGGGCCGATGTGTTGTTATTGCTTTCACATATTTAAAAGAAAAGGAACAGTGCCAGAATGCAGAAATGACTTTTGCTCACATGGTTTTGCAATGTAAAAGTCAGCTGGCACTCTTGTGAACTGAGCTGTTTGACTTGGGGAAGATCATTATCTGGAGAAAAATATCAGGTACCAGCCAGTTCGTTTGTAATCCAAATTCATGAGTCGATTGATAGACATACTGTGGTACATATGGTACATTATGTGCTCTGTTGGTGCATTGATTCCCTTGAAGACAACAATTTCAAACATGTCCAAAACTGATTTCTTCTATTTATTAGTATAGAATTATAATATCGCGCCAAAAAAAATATTTTTCACAAGGGTCATTTTAAACCCCTATAGTACTGTACACCTGGGCTATCCTGTTCACTCTTAATGCATCATCCTGAGAGATTTAGGTGAAGTTTTTATTTTGCATTTTTATTAGATTAAAAACATTGAATGCAGAAGTACAAAAAAAAATAGTTTTCATGAACCCATTAATGGAGTCCCTCAAAAAAATATATAATGATAAAAAAATAAATAAAAAAAACAGCAGTGTAATGACAGGAATGGCAAGGAAGCAAATGCAAGTGTACATAATATTTAATGAGTAGAATAAACAAATGATCAGAGGATAACCAGCAGGAACAACAGGATGGAGAGAGATGAAGTCACAGGTGGCCAGGAGGTTGGTGTGATGAGACAGCAGGAGAGCATGATGCAGGAACCGAGATGAGCGATCCGTTGTTGAAGTGAGTGGATGGGGTTCCAGAAAAAAACAGGCCCGAGAAACCAGGCATGTAAATAGGGAGCTCAAACAATGATCTGACAAACACAAGACGAAAGACAATGATGGCAATAAATAGCGAGCAGGTAATGAGTGGCAGCTGTAGCTGATGAACAATTAACGGAGACGCCCAAGGCCCCAGAGTATGCTCCAGGGCCAAGAATAACCCACTTAGACAAGTGAGCGTCTGACCAACATGCAATGCATTTTCTTTAACAGTGTGCATTTCTACTAAATATATTACACTACAATAATATGCATTTAACTAATGCTGATAAATAACAAAAGTCTGATCAGAAGAAGTCCTCTTTTTGAGTCCTCTTTTAAAAAGTGCAGTTTGTAATTATGTCAAATGAAACATTTTATTTTAAAGTTTAAATTTAGTTTATGTTTTACTAATCCTCTGTCGTGCATTATCCAGGTACACTTATTTTAATGTATTGACTTGCACGATGTTAATTTTAACTGCACTATTTTTCAAATTATTATTATGTTATTATGTTTATATATTTTAAATGTACTAAATTACAAAGGTGTAATTACAAATATATCTAAATAAATGACATACAACTTCCAATACATATGACATTCAAGTATATTTTAGTTTATCAAAAAAATATTGTCAGTAGATTCACCAGAACCCTTTAACATTATTTCAAAGACTATATGCAATAATGAAATTACATATAAAAACATATTTAAATCTTTCTTATGTAGGTCAAAAGCACTCTAAAGTTCAGCTAATTGCATTTAAAATTAGTTTATTATAAATTTTTATTTAATTTCAATTAAAATGCAATTAAGTGTCACCCAGTGACATTCACATTACATTTAGTCTGCACTTATGTTTATTCTTTTTAAGTATATTAATTATGAAATAAGTACTCTTTTTTATGTTAAAATGTTCTTCTTCTTTTTTACCAATTCCATTAATTATTTCTCTCAGCAGATTAAAGGTCCGAAAAGGTGTGCCCAATGGGTTAAACCAGTACATCAGTGTCCTCCCAACAGACTGATCAATGGCATTGATCTAGTGGTTGGCAATTACCATCTGAGCATGAGACTAGCTTTGGAGTTGGATTACAGTTAGGGTTAGACTTAGTCTAGACACCACACCCTTCAGACTGGACCACTTTGGCAAGTTACTTGAGTTTATTGAACACAATTTATCTTTGGCGATATGGTTCCTTGCTCCCAAATTAACTGAACATACAAGAGCTTAAACATTAATCCCCTGTAACCATCAGCTTGGAAATACATGACAATTAAGACACTTAATAATGTCTTTAAGAGCAAACAATGGTAATCGTGTAGATGTAGCAGTGGGACATCTATCCTGTAGCTTGGTTATGAGGATGAGTGTCTATGCCAACGGGGACTTGAAAGCCTTAGTCATCTGAAACAAAGAGACGACAACCAGAAGGTGTACGGTAATATGCTCATGCTTATAATGGAGAGGGAGGGAGGGTTGCAAGCCATTTGAGCATACTTACTGAGAAGTAGTGCCACGTATATATGTCCCATGTCTAATTGGAGAATGGTAGTGATTGGAGCTATTTGACAGCTGACCGCATCAGCTGGTCACAAGCCTATGCCTCCATGGCCTGACTGAACTAACACTGTTAAAGCAAGGTTATTGCTAATGATGTTCCAGGGCCGACACAGGTGCAGACCTGAAAATAAGTCGAACACACAAATGATGTCACTGTTGTCCCACACTGAGCAGTGTAGGTGTTACTCCTTGACAGGTGAAAGTGGTACGGTCAGACTGGAGGTCAGACTTCGAAAGGATTCAGGTTTGACTACAGTAGGAGGCAGTTGACTTTAATACTTCATGAATTTTCACTTTGAAAAGTTGCTCATAGACAATGAAGTCTATATATATATATATATATATATATATATATATATATATATATATATATTAGTGCTGTCAAAATTAGCGCGTTAACGCATTCGATTAATTTGAAATATTTAACGCGTTAAAAAAAAATAACGCAATTAACGCGGTTGCAGTTTTTTTTATTTCCAGTTGTGGCCTATGTGTGTTCAACGTGCAAAGAAATATGGATAAGACCAAGGAAGGACTTTTAGACGGAAAGTTTCAGTATAAAACCCTGCCGGATTACTCTTCAGTCTGCCACAAGAAACATTTTCATTCAGTCTGCCACAAGAAACAGCAACATTAAAATCATGAACTCAAATGTCATTGTTTAAAAAAAAAAAAAAACAATGACTGTAACAGTGCGTAAATCAGACCTTTCTGTAACGCTAACGTTAATAAGCTTAAACGAAAATAAAGAAATAATTGTGTAGCGGAGTATTTTTTGTACACAGTGCCGCGAACTGTCAATCACTCCTGTACGCGTGCATCACTGTCCTCCTCGCAGCTGCAGCAACTTGCGCTCTGTCTCTTCATCAAGCTTTAAATCAAAAAGGGGACAAAAAGATCATATTATCTTTGTGCATAGGCTATAGATTAATTAGATAAATGAATATCTAAATTTGTGCCTTGCCGTCTACGGTATTTTTTTAGAACTTAGAAAACGACTCAACCTCCGCAGACAGTTTTTAATGTTTATCAGACAATAAATACTCAAGATTTTGCTTTAGTATAACTCACAACGAGTTTCACACACCTTCTCCGGCCACGTTGAGTTGTTGACACTTAACAGTGGGAAAAGCGACACATGCGCTATTCACTTGTATAACTTAAGGGTGAATGGGTAATGTAGTTTCTGCTCTGGGTGGGATGAATTAGGAAGCTTGCATTGTGAAGGGCGCTCTGAAAATCGGCAGTGCAGGTAAAAGATTAAAAACCTCTATTAAAACAGATGTCCAAATGAATGTACCGGTACGCTACAAGCACGTTCTGGGCGCACGGAGAGGTGGCGGTACGCTCAAGAGCTATATTTGGAAGTGGCGGTACTGGTGCATACCGGCCCACTTAAAGCACTGGCAATGACTATACTTTGGAATTTTTTTGCAGTCCACTTAGAATTCAACATGGAAATCATTTTTGTTTTTTATTGGCATTGATTGTTTTGAAATTCAAATGGTACTTACATGCCTGTGTTTTTATTTCTGTAATAAATATGGCTTTCAAGCCAACAGTTAATTTGGAGGATATTGATGGTTTATTGCAGGTATGTTGTTTACATGAGAAAATCTGTTACAAGTTAAATAAAAATTCCAATAAACAATCATATTTTGAATTTAAATAGTTTCTTTGTCTTGAGTTTACATTAATTATTTACATTTTACATTTACATATCCAAAAAGTTTCAGTCTTTTAATTGCGATTAATTGCGATTAATCGCGATTAATCGCGATTAATTTTAAAAAATTGTGCGATTAATTAGTTAATTTTTTTTAATCGATTGACAGCACTAATATATATATATATATATATATATATATATATATATATATATATAAGAAAAAGCTACAGAGCTGTAATTTTATAACCTAAGGCAGGGGTTTTCAACCAATAGGTTTTCTAAGGTCCAGATCATTTTTGGTCGTCAAACCTTGTGTTCTCTTTTTCTGTATTATATAATGTATGTTCCACCCAAAAAGTAAGGTGGGATGGGATTAATTTAAATGCATGCAGGTGTTTTGCTCGAAATGTATGTGTGTGTGTGTGTGTGTGTGTGTCGCAAAGCAAACAAAACCATCAATCTTATTCAAAACCTTAACTAATGTTCCCCTCATTGTAAGCCTCTGCTGTAGTTTGTCCTTTACTCAATCTCTTTGTTATTGGGAGCTGTCAGCAGATATTAGCAATGAAAATTTTCTCTGTAATTTGCAAAGCTCCTTCATCTACACCTTCTCAGGTTTTCGAAGAGGAAGACTGAAGCCAGGCAAAGGGTGTGCTTTTTTAAATGCTACATGTTATTCTCTTATACTGTCAGCCTCTTTAGAGCATTTAGCTTCTTTGTGGCACTAACCGTATCTGCTCCCACCCAGAACGCTCATGATATTTCAGAACAGACGTTACGATGCCATGAAACCAAAATGATGAATGTGAGAATCTCTTCAAGCTTCCTGTCAAAAGTTTTCAGAAGAAAAAAAAAATCTTCTTGGAACTTTTGTAAATAGGGATACAAGCCAGAAACTTCAATGTAGAAAATTTGTTATGTTATATTAGCTCTCCATGTCTGGTTTTTGAAGGGAGTGTTAAATTTAGGATCACAGGGAGGGAAGTATTGATTAATGTTGCCTTTGAATGGACACTTAGCAATTACAGAATATTGGATCTTGTGAACAAGATGGCATAGTTGTTCATCATGGCTACATTTGTATCAGAGCTAGGAATAATGGAAGAATCAAAAGTCAAGCATATTATGAACCATATAATACTCTTGAATAAGGCTAATGAAAATTAATTAGGTGATGTAAGGTTCACTCAGAAATCAGACAGGATAAAGATGGTAAGGTTGAGCTAGTTGTATTAAGATAATTTTTTACTGACTGGGCATTCATATGTAATAGTGATGCAACAATTTGGCAAGCTTTGTGCTTGGACTTGATTTGTTGTTTTACATGGCCAGCTTTAGGCAAAAGTAAAGATCTTGCAACATTTAGTGGGGGGACATACATTGAATGGGAAGACGGGACACACATGGAATACAATAAAAACAAACCGGGAAAACCTGAAATGAAATCAATCAACATGAGGAGCAAAAACACACACAAAACACAGGACATTCCTACCGTATAACAACACATCAAAGCAGTAAATCTAACACAGTCAAGAATGACTTACAGAGGTGGCCATCGTTTAGTAAACTGTGGACAAATTTGAATGGTGATGCTTCCCGTTTGTCAGTTGATGGCCTTTCATTTGTAACCAGAAATGTGCATGCTGCTTTTCTGAAGTTTTCTGTATCTTTTCTCATGTCACTTGAAATGTTTCCTTTTTTAATCATTGTTGCCAAGTCACACATGGTCAAGTCCAAGCAAGTCTCAAGTCTTAACCATCAAGTCTCTATTCAAGTCTCAAGTCAGTTTAGATAAATCAAGCAAGTCCAATGTGAATGGAACGAAGCGACCTCAGATGCTTGTGACTCCACAGGAGAAGATGGCAAGCAAGTTGCGACATGCGGCGGGAGCGTAGACCACCCTGACGGTTGATGTACACTACTGTCACAGTGTTGTCCGTACGGACCAGAACATGCTTGTCCTTCAGCAGGGCCCTGAAGCGGTGCAGAGCAAGACGTACTGCTAGCAATTGACATGCCACTGAAGTCGGGGTCCTGTCCAGGAGCCTGACGCAGAATGCCCGTTGCACATGGCACCCCAGCCCGTCGCAGAGGCATCTGTTGATACAACAACATGCCTGGACACCAGTGCTAGGGGCACGCCTGCCCGTAGAAACGAGGGGTCAAACCACGGGTTGAAGTATCAGCGGCAGGCCGGAGTGATGGTCACTCGGAGTGTGCCCTGTTGCCATGCCCATCTTGAGACTCGGTCGTGAAGCCAGTGCTGAATCGGTCTCATATGGAGTAGCCCGAGCGGTATGACCCTCTCTTGCCCTCGAATTGTCTCAGGCAATTCAGCAGTGACTGCATGCACTCGTTCGTAAGCTGCCCACGAACATGGCGACCGAGTCTATTTCCATACCAAGAAGAGATCCTCTGCACAGGGGAGAGCTTGCTCTTTTCCCAGTTGACCTGAAGACCCAGTCGGGCGAGGTGTCTGAGCACCAGATCCCTGTGCTCGCACAACCGCTCTCGAGAGTGAGCTAGGATCACCCAGTCGTTGAGGTAGTTGAGGATACGAACACTTTGTTCCCTGAGAGGAGCCAGGGCTCCCTCCGCGACCTTTGTAAAGACGCAGGGAGACAGGGCCAACCCGAATGGGAGAACCTTGTACTGATATGCCTGCCCCTCGAAAGCAAACCGAAGAAACGGTCTGTGTCGAGGAAGAATGGAGACATGAAAGTACGCATCCTTCAGGTCAATCGCTGCAAACCAATCCATCAGACGAATGCATTCGAAAATGCGTTTGGGTGTTAGCATCTTGAACGGGAGTCTGTGCAGAGTTCGGTTCAAGGCACGCAGGCCTTGGAGGGCAGCTTGGGACCACCACGCCAAGCGGAGGCGTTCTGTGGACACAGTTGCATCGCAACAGAACGCTCCACCGGGGGAATCCCAGCATACCCCTTGGCCACCCTGCCATCGAGGGCAGTGAAGTCGGAGGAAAAACCAGAACGGTTTCGGTCAGTTAAAGGTGCCTTCCATGAACTAGTTACTTCCTGGTCCACTTCCGGGAAGAAAGGAGCCAGAGGGGGGTGCTGGCGATCCGCATGAGCTGCCTCGAGCGCTTGGGACAGGGTGAAGGATTCCACTCAAGCCCGATGCTCTCCGCTGCCCGGGAAAGCACGGCCGTCAGCTCGGGATCAGACTAGGACAACGCTGGCACTCCCGAGGGAGGCAACGCAGCCGAACCCTCATCTCCCGATGACTCAAGCCCGCCTTGTGATGCGGCAATCAACATACGGTCCTCTTTGCAAGCCCCGAACGAGGGTCCAGCAAACTCATCCGGGAAATCAACCGGCTGCGGCGTATGTGAGGGGGGTGTGGCCCGAGGAGGTTCGCTCGTCGGGGAAGCCCACACAGTAACCCTTAGATCACCCTGGCCACCAGCCGAAGTAGCCATCTTACGAGAAGAAGAGCTAGAAAGGGGTGTGGCAGAGGGGACACTATACCTTTTAAATTAATCAAGTCTCGATCTCAATGCCGAGATGGTCATGTCCCCGCAATGAGAACATGAGCCATCCAAGAACGCAGTCTCGGCGTGCTGGAAGCCCAGACACGTGACACAGCGATCGTGACCGTCACGAGGAGCAATGTATCGACCACACCCAGAAAAACCGGGGGAAATGACATCTTTAAAAAGACGCAAATCACCCCGTATCTCTTTTGTGAGAGGAATTGCTCTTTTAAGGATGTTGAAGCACTCAGGGGAAAGCGGGAGCTGTCGCAGGAAACCCAGACGAACCGCTGAATCGCGCCTTCACACCAACACCAGCTCTTGCTTGTAAAACTCCAGTGATTGCAGCAAGCGATGTGCTCGGCTCCTAAGCGAAAACTTGAATTCGAGTTGCTCACGTTGCTCCTTATATACCCGCTCTGCGGGGCGGAGCTCGCAATGCAAATTACGCAGGCCAAGGTACTTTGTGTACCATTGGCTCGTTTTTTACCGCTCGAAAATGATTGGGCTCTCGGGCGAGATCCCATTCGCAACGTCGAACGTGACCGACTGAAAGGGAACTGAAGATAAAAGCCGAGCCAGATAATGAATGAAAGATTGACTCATCCTTCAGTCATGAACCGTTTCTGTTGGATGTGTCCGATTCGAGAACCGAGGAGCTGATGATACTGTGCATGTGTGATTTCAGTGTGAAGCAGACTGACACACAGAGCCTCTGAACTGAACTGATTCTTTTGGTGATTGATTCTGAACTGATTCTGTGCAGGGGCGCTGCATAAGATCCCAGGCCCTATGCATAGGCAGTCCTAATGGGCCCCCCTCCCCTTGAAAATATATATTCCAGACTTTTCAAGGGCCCTCTCTTCATTTGGGGCCTTGGTAATCAGTACTGGTTTTACCCCCAGTCCGACGCCCCTGATTCTTTGCTAATGTTATGAGCACAGGTAAACCGAAGGCTTGAATCAAGGGCAATCATTGCCAATGACGTCATTACGTCGAGCGCAAAAGAACCGATGAACCGTTTTCTTCAACCGGTTTATTGAATCGAACTGTTCCGAAAGAACTACTGGTGATCTGAAAACCGATGCAACCGGTTCTTAACTCGAGAATGTCAATCTTTTGTTCATTATCTGGCTCGGCTCTGTGTTCATCTTCAGTTCTCTTTTCACAGCTGTTCAGTCAGTGTACTGTTTGAGTACATGAATTACTCTGGGATATTGGTTTGTTTTAACTCAGAGGGAGTGTCAGCCACATTAAAAAAGTTAACAGCTTAAGTAATATGCGGATAAATGCTTACTGGAGACGTGAACCGTTTTAAACGATTCAGTTCGATTTCGTGAACTGGTTCAAGAAGATCCGGTTACATCGAATGATGCGTTCGCAAACCGGATATCACTACACTGTTGTGTTTTGCTCTCTCTCACAACAGATACGGAAGACAATGATGAATAAAGATGTAGTTTTTGCTATTTTTGGACCAAAATTTATTTTTGATGCTTCAACAAATTCTAACTGACCTTCTGATGTCACATGGACTACGTTGATGATGTTTTTTTCTCACTTTCTGGACATGGACAGTAGACCGTGCACACAGTTTCAATGGAGGGACTGAGTGCTCTCGTACTAAATCTAAAATATCTTAAACTGTGTCCTGAAGATGAACGGAGGTCTTACGGGTTTGGAACGACATGAGGGTGAGTTATTAATTACATAATTTAGATTTTTCGGTAAACTAACCCTTTAATCTTTTTATCATCAGGCTGTTTTACAAAAAATTTACTTCATATTGCTGTTGTTTTATCATTCTTTATAGAAGTTTGGTAAAGCCATTAGAATGATAGTGAAAGTTTATTTTGTGTGTTCAGTCTAAGAAGCACTGACATTAACTACCCAGTTCATTGTAAGAACTGAGTTAATGCTTGTAAGTCTGTGCACCCTATTTTTCTGTAAAAAGTGCATTATCCAGTGATATTAACCTGTGCGGTTTGGTGTTTCTCATATTACAGACCTTGTTTGTTACTGGTTATTTAGTTTATAACAGTAGACTTACTGATAAATGTGGCTGTTGAAATAAGATTTAAATATAGAAATTTAGCTATGATTTGTTGTATTATTGTTTGCACACCAGATTAATCTCCCACAAAATCATGTAGTAGTTTGTATTTCGGAGGGGGAAAAAGTTAATATTAAACAGCTGCAGTGGAATTCAAATCTATGAACAATTTAGCTCAAGGGGTCATCTTGGTGTGCAAGCAGAGCAAGCCCGGGTTAAATTAACAACATTGGTCTCATAAAGTGACCATAACTTGAAACAGAAATCACCTTATAACAGCTGATTAAAAATGCACTGCCGATTACCTATTTTTTATGTTTCTATCCCATGCAACTGCTGAATTTGAGTATGGTGTGCATTTATGTTACAAATGTTGCTAACAATTTACAGGTTATTTGTTATTATTAGTTAGCCTAACTTCATTAGTTAACATTAAAAAACATTGAGAAACACATATAAAATATATATATATATATACATTTGTATATATTAATATATATTTTTAATTTCAGCATTTACTAATGCATTACTAAATTCAAAAGTTATATCTGGTTGGATGGATATGAGCAGACATGAACTTACAATGAACAGTTTTATTTTTTTCCCCAACATTGACAAAGACGAATAAATAGGCTACTGTAACAAATGTTTTATTTGATAAATGTTAGTTAATGCATTAACTAATGTTAACTAATGGGACCTTTTTGTTAATTGTTATCCAAATTCCTTCCAAAAGAATCTCTAAATATACTTTACCAAAAAAAAAAAAAAAAAAAGTTTAAATAGGGGTGTCCATGTGTTTAACCTTCCACTAGTGATTAATGCATATCTTGAACTTTGAAGAAGTATAAAAGAACTAACCTTTCGGAGAAGCTTATCTAAATAACCTGCTAATATCCAGTTTAAAAACAGACTGTATTTGCTTTCCCAGATGCTACCCAGTCAGAAACATCTTTTTTTATATTGTTATCCTTTTTTTTTCTTTTTCTTTTTTTTCCCCAGTGTGGAGTCAGTGGGGTGAAATGCCATGGTTCTGAGCAGCCTGTGCTTTGAACATTCATTTACATCAGAAATGCTAAGTAAAGGGACAGACATCAAATACACGCAGCTCAATTGAAGTTTCTGTTTTGTTGTTTGTTTGTGTGCGTTATCAAGACATGGAAATGGAACTGCCTGCTGTCCAGCTAAAATACTGTTACCTAATACTAAATAGAACTAAACTTTGATCTAGTGGTTTTTGCATGTGGGTGTTTCTTAAGCTTTGGTTAAAACTGAAATTTAAACTTCCCACTTTTCAAAAGCGTTTTATGAATACATTTTGTATTACACAGATTTTAAAATCTTAAACTATTGAAAAGCCACCAAAATTTTGTACGCATGTAAAAGTATAATCTAAACAAATTGTGAACTAATTAAAAGTTATGTTAATGATTCAGTGGAAACATTCCAAAAATTACAATTTATATCTTGACTAATAGTTCTGCCCCAACATTGTCTTTTAAAGTTTGTCAAAATATCAAATATGATATATATTAAGTAAACAAATATCTCTTGTGAACATAATATTTTTTTGTTATTTTATGCTGTATTTTTGTTAAATATATGAAATGTAAAAATGATTATAGATTACTATATCGTGTATATTTAAGATACATAATAGGCTAGCTATAAATTGCCTTCACCAGTTTATTCTCAAGATATTTTCAAATACCATTACCATCTTCTGCATTTCCACCACAGAGTGCTATTTGACACAATTTATCATTTGAAAAGTGTTGAAATAACATTGTGATTGAAATGTTCATGACATTCAGAAAATATGATGTAATTTCCCTGTCAGTATGTCTGTCTGCTGTTGACTATGGTGACAGATAAAAACAAAAGTGCCAATAGTTGAAGAAGTACACATTTCTATAAGCACTTAAAGTGTAATTAGTACAAGCCATATTTATTAAATGCATAATCTTTCAAAAAATAATTAATTAAAAAGAATCTAAAGAATGCCAGAAAACAAGCTCTGAGCATTGTTGCATGCGATGTGTGTAAGACGGTCCATGAATGGTCCGTGGGTGGTTTTGATCCCTGTCAGCTCTGTATTTTTATAATGAAAAACCTTCTAAGCTGGCTAAATTCAAAAGATGGGCATCAAATAGTTAAGGAGGAGGTAGAAACACAAAGCCAGAGATAAGGGAAGCATAAGTTTCAGGAACATCATACCCAGGGATCATAATCTAAAAAAATAAAATAAATAAAAACTCAATAGAGGAGGAAATGGCAAATTAACTCTGCATCCCCTATTTAAATCATAAACTGCAATGAAACATACCCATATATACCTCATTCAGAAGCCAGAGGTCACCATAACCAATGGATATTATCCTGCGTTTGATGCACATTTAGTGGGCAAAGGAATGACGATTTGGTTTGGCTGTACTAAGTTTTTAGTGGCAGTTCAGACTGGCTATAAATCATGGGTTTGACAGTTGCCTTTCTCTATGTGGGATGGATTGCTTACAGTATTAGGCAGTTATATGATTTTGTACATTAGTTATATTATTTACAGTGTAAATGGTGAAGGTACTTACATCTGACTCTGAATAGGATGACTGGATAAATAATTAAGGTATTATTCCAGTAAACATGAACACTGGCATGATATTCAGCTATATCAATCCTTTTCCACGACAAACAGCAAATCAAGTATTTATTCTCTTACACAGTCTCATTAGCACATTATTGATGGTCTAAAAACAGCATCAACATCCCTGAAGCAATCTCGTGCTATTCTTTAAAAGGCCTGAACTTCACTCAAGGTTGTTGAGCTCTTTTAACTATTACCTGCTCCGGCTCATCACACCCCATTTCTTCATGGCACCCAGGACGATCTCCATGGCAACTACAATCATTCATGCAGTCACCCAATCAAGTGACGCAACCGAGGTACGCTGATGAGACCTTATCATCCTTAGTGAAGATCCTACAACCGGCCTCCTGGAGCTGGAAAGCCAATCCGCTTACACATCACGCAAATGACAAGATTCACTTAGATATTGCAGCACATTAAGCTTTAATTCTTATTGTGTGAAGGATAATAAAAAAAATAAAAAAAAAAAACTTTGTGGATTTAATTTCCTTGTGGTTTGAAATACGTTTATAACGGTATTCATCTGACTGTGAAATGAAAAAGCATATAAAATATGTGCAAAAACTGGCCATGGGCAGAAAGAAACATGACTTGGGTACTGACTTGTAAAATGCTAAGATGAAACACACACACACAAAATAAACGATTACATAAATAGCATAAAAATAAATAAGATTTTGAAGTGAGTGCAAAAAAATTCACTCTTTTACATTTAGTTGAACAATTACTTCAAAGGACCCTTTTATTACATCCAATAAAAATGGCAGGATCTTTATCACTCTGCTGATCCAATCAAGAGTAGTTCAATTGAGTCTCCTTTTCTTAACAATCTTTTTTCCTTCCATTTAGATAGGGTGTGCATTACAAACATATAAAACTCTATGTACTCCACACTACATGTAATGTAGAACTGACTTTATTCAACTACATTACCAGACACTTACTGTACACATAACGTTTCAGTCCATGCTAATTAGAGAAGCCCATTTCTCTAACCCCAGGCCATTTTCACTGATTATTATCTTAATCATCTGAGCAATAATTGCAATATAATTCACTTTCTTGGAAGCTTAGTTCTTCAAAAAGCTTTTTCTAGGGTCTAAATGAGCCTGATATTTACTTGTTAAGCAGATTACATAGACTATTCCACACAAAGCTATCTGCATGAAAAAAAAAAAATGAAGCTACTTGAAGACAACAGAAATGACCTGCGATTATGCTCTTGTATCGTCACAAGTGCTGTGCATTGTCTGGGTTGCTATATTTGATGAGTTCTTGATGCTTATATAATGACAGATGTAACCTCAAATCTAGCCTTAAATATAGAGACACATTTATATTGCTGTATGTATTTAAAGTGCCACCACTAGAGCCGGTCCTGACCTCACTGGGCCCTCCTACCTGACCCATGAACCATGTAAACCATTTACCATTTCCACACAGATTTCTGCTAGCAACTTGTGTATAGGGCCACTCTGATTTGGAATGTGACCTAAATTAATTCCCAATTTCAGGTTTTGCAGATTTGCAACCCAAATTACAAACCAAAAGTCATACACACATAGTTACAATGTTTACATTGAGGAACAGAATCAGCCAGAAATTGTCCAGCATACATGAGAACATTTCCCCATACAGAAATGTAATGTAAAAAAAAGGCCCTATATATATATATATATATATATATATATATATATATATATATATATATATATATATATATATATATATATATATATATATATATATATATATATATATATACATAATCTGTATGTTTATGCCTTTTATTACTTTTTTTTTTTTTAAATACACGTCTATTTTTTATATTTACTTATATACATACAGTTTTTGTATGGGCTAGATATGTGTTAATATATGAAATTGTTCCAGTGTCTTTCATATATGTTTTTACTTCATATGACAACATATTTAATGTACAAAGAATGATGTTTAAAAAAGTTCTTTATAAATATATTTATCATCTGCCAAGATGTAAATGCATCCACCTTCACCAAATCATCCATTTCTTGTCCAAAATGTTTCCTCCTCCTCATGTACAATGAAATACCACCATTCACTCAAATTCTTAAAAGATTTATTAGCCTTGATGCAGGATTACGAATCTAGACTACAGGAACCGAGCTGGCCCAACTAGCTTCCAAGAAAATAACACTAAGATCAGAAATCAGACAGGAACATTTCAACACAGAGGAGTGCATGCAGTAAATCACAGCTTTTGAGAGATACTTCCAGTAATGTCACTGGCTCAAATCAAAGCACATTGTTAAAGCATAGATGAGACAAAATGTGTTTAAATAACCCCTTTTGCTCCCTGCAATCCAGTGGCTTAGACAATGATAACAATACAATTTTTGAACATTTATAGTTGGACAGCATTATCTTCCAATCTTTTCTTTGATATAATGCTTTAGGATGCAATTGACCATCTAAAAGAAGATTTAAAATGTTGCCTAACAACTCTGAGGCCTGTTTGAATATATCTGCATTGACCTCACCCTGCAAAAAATTGCCAGCTGGATGATGACCCATATTCCAAACGAATAGTCCAAGGAAACTCACGCTCAATATTTTCCTCTCCTTCAGGTAGTATGTGTGGGAAATAAGACGAAGCAAACTTCTCCCGAATTCAATGAACATGCAAATGCAGTCCAACTGGAAATTAATTAAATTGACAAGCAAAGAAAAGAATGCATTAATAATAAAATACAATGTGCAAGCCCACTGTGGAAATTGTAATGGGCTACATATACAGTTCATAATCTATTTCAAAATGACCAACTTGTTAAAATCTGGGAGCCTTAATTTACATAACCATATCACAATGGACACAGAATGATGTGCCATATGGGCATGTTTGCTCTGCGCTTCAGAATACTGTAGGCAGAAAGATGGAGACTGCAAGAGTACAGGCTCTTTCTTTTGTGCTCTTGCATAGGTGTGTACTAAGCACATCATGGGATGAGATATTTTCGGTTTCCACTTAAGGCTATGCTATAATCTTAAGAGCAAGATGATTCAATGCCCAAAATGCCATTATATAAACCCTGTGTTAATGGATAACTTGAAAATATTGATTTGCACTTAAAATAGAAATATACATTGTATAAACATTTTCTTTTACAAATCTCAAGTCAAGATGCAATATATCATCATATGCACGATTCTGTGACAAACTGATGCATAATGCTGGATAACATGGAGATGATTTCTGTCCGGTTGCAATTCAGTTGAAGGTTTAGTAAGAGGCCAGATATTTTAATGCTAAGCAACACTGGATTAAGAAGATCATATTAGAAGTTATCGCTGTTCTTTCAATAAATCACTGGTGTAATATGTAAATATAGTCATCAGTGTTTGTTTGTGTTTGTATTTGAGGACAGGCATGTAGAATTATGCAGCCAATAATTCATATTTGAGATGGCTATATTGTTTGTCGCTTAATGCAAATGCTGTATGTACTGCAAATTTATGCACCAATAAATCAAATGCCTGTATCTTATTTCCAATGCTATAAATTGAGGGCGTGCCACACAAAAATATTTTTTTTTTTTTTTTTGCATATAATGTGTCAAACTTGGGAAAAAGGAGTACACTTTAGTTTACTAAACAGAAGACTTAAAACAGAAATAATGCAAAATTGAATATGTTTTCAGGCACTTAACTGCATATTACTTACTATTAAATGAAAACTTATGACATTTTAAATTTATTTTAAATGCAATTAGTTGGAATTAAGTATTTGACCTTCTTAAATTTTCATTACCGAATGTACTGAAAAGCTTTCATGGTAAACTAAATTATACTTCAATTAATTTTCTATCGAAGCATGTATATTGTATATTTAAATATATTTGTAATTACATATTTGTGATGAAGTTCCAATATAATACACATAATAAATAATATTTGTTATATTTATATAATATTGTATATAATCATGTACTTTATCAAGTACTTTATATTATTTTATCAAAATAAGTGTACTTCTTTAAAACATGACAAAAGATAATTAAAACATATTGATTTAAAATGTATTTAAAGAAACACTTTAAATTATTACAAAGTGAACTTTTGAAAAGGTGTTAAGCTACATTTTTTGAAAGTTTGCCCTAAGTATACTCACTACAAGTATATATATATATATATATATATATATATATATATATATATATTTTTTTTTTTTTTTTGTTTTTTTTTTTTTTGTTTTTTACATTAAAAGCACTGTTGAAACAAGTTTACTTCTTTTTCACAAGGGTAGACATGCCATACATATGTGGAGTGAGGTTGGGGTGGGACTATTTGTTTGGCCCACTAATGACAGATTAGAGTGTAGTGACAGAGGAGAGTGTATTTAAAATGGTCTGAAAACAACAGAATTACAACATTAAGAAATCATTTTGGTTCTTCTATAGGCTCAGAAAATACACACTTCGTCTTTTTAATAAGAGCAGAGATTTGTGCACTTCTCTCGTGATTGAGTGCCTGTGGCATTTTTTTTTTTCCTCTTGGCAATGTTCAAGTGTTTCCACAAATAATTTAAACAAGCGATAAAATAATTTGAATCAGTGCATTGACACAGATTTGTAGACAGAATGTGAAAATTTCAACATTTTCTCAGGCAACTTACTGACAATTCAAATAATATTTCTTGAAGAAGTCCTGTATCATTTCTGTTAGCTTATTTCATGTCCACTAATTAGACATGTTTGTAAGCAGGTGTTGACATCAGACACATTCATGCTCGACACAACAGAATGAAACTGACTGCAACATTTTAAAATGTATTTTTCCATAAACAACTCTTTTGCTCCTTAATAATGTTCATGGTGCTAGATGCTTAAAAAACATCACGAAACATCAACCAAAGACCTGTTTGCATGTGAATGGCTGTGTTGCCGGTGTCTTAAAGGCGATGGACTTGAAGATGCAGCTTATCCAAAAGGGTTTTATCGTTACAAACTGAACAGCGCTCTGTCAGCATGCTAATTCAAGCACCACCACTAAAATATTTAAAACTAGTCATCCTGACTAATTAGTCATTTGATGGCCATTCTCACACCCATTATCTTTACACAAAAATGATAATTTTAGCAATTAACTATGCATACTTGTGCAGCAAAACCAAAGCAAACTCGTTTCGTGAACATACATGCTATTATCTATAGATTAAGTCTTCATTTTACACAGTACTGTATGTTTTTTGACATATCTGTTTCAGTTCTCCAGAAGTCCAGAAATGAAAACAGGCAGAGCAGGCGAAGCTCTGAAAGGCATACAAAACAGCAGAAAGCAGGAGTGGCCTTGTGAAGTTGAAAAGAGTCAGCGGGGATCAGAAGGCCTGGTCCTGATGGGAATTCAATGTACTTTCTGCTCTTATGAGAAGCAGAGGGGAAAAGGACTCCAGTTTGCATGCTTGGACAGCAGTAATGGTGTAAAGGGCAAGATCCGGAGACCATGATCCAAACCGCTTTTTGAATGAACAAAACGTAGTCAGGATGACAGTGTATACTGTATGTTGTGGCAGGGCAGCCCTGTCACTGGACTGGACCGCAGGCTGAGTGTTATTCAGGTGTGTTGGCGATGGAGTTGGGGGTTGAATTCAGCACTGGGTTTATCGGCGGTATGGCCTTGTGACTGAAATACTCCACTACCTGTTTAGGCACCTCTGCTAGGACACACTTTGCCAGTGCAGCTGGTGAAGCCTGCAAAAGTCACACTTTTATTGGCCTCCGTGAGGGGAAAACATTAACAACAGTGAAAAATAGGAAATCAACCAAATTAAATTGCTTTTAAACAAAGGCATGAGGAAAAAGTACAATTTGTCATTTGAATTGTTTGGTAGCAGCAGACTGTTGAGAGTATTTACCACATGTTTAATCCTCACTTCTCTAAAATAAATGCTTTCTCTTTTGTGCACACCAGTGGGGAGAAGAATCAGCTCTTTTGAAGAAACTGACGCTCTTAGAGCCGTTTCTGCCCAAATGCACCACTGGAATGTTCCACAATGTTGATTCGCTTCACTGCCTTCTTCATTCACCATGCTATTTATGCAAGGCATAAAGCATGGCTGCTTTTACAATGTGTTAAATGTGCTTTATAAATTTTAAGGCCATTTATATATATAGTTTGCAAATGTCTTTTTCACATTTCAGATCCATTGTAATTACTATGCTTTCATTTACCTGAGCCTAAATGTCAACACGCACTTAAGTAAATGTTTATATGTATTGTACTATATTATCTGTTGTGTGCGTGTATTGTCTAGATTATTACTGTTTATGAAAGCTTGTTTCCTCCCCAGGGAAAATAAATTAAAATATAACTGCGACTTTATTTTCTCATAAATTGCAATGTTATATTTAACAATGCGGTTGCACTTTATTTTACAGTACGTGTACTAACATGTACTTATAGTGTACTTACAGTGTATTTATCTAAGAAAGTTCTGGTAATACAAGGTAACTACATATTGGTAGGGTTAGGTTTAGGGGAAGGTTCAGGGATAGTACCTAGTTATTACATAGTTATTGTAATTACTATTATAAGTACATAGTATGTACATGAGGAACAGGACTGTAAAATAAAGAGCTACCAACAATGCTATAATTCACAATCAGAATTTCTACCTTTTCTTTTTTGTAGTCTTGATAAATTTTTCTGAATTTATGACTTTACATCTCACACTTCCAAATATATATATGTATGTGTGTGTATATATATATATATATATATATATATATATATATATATATATATATCAGTATGAGTTTGTATCACAAAATATGATTTCTTATTAAAAATGATCTAATCTCAATTATTTTGAATATATTTTATATATTTTATAATTTATATTTTTTATAAGGTGAGGATTAAAATAACTCCTGCATAATAACATGAAATGATTTAGTTATTTAGTTATTTATTTTTCTCAAATTTAGCTCATCAGACACCTTCATTCTGAGATAATAAAAATATTTACTTTCATTTGCAAACTGTCAGTTTCAAAGAACTGAGGAAAACTGACCGTTTTAAAGTCTCTGAAGGGCACAAACTGGACGATGTCCCTCAAGACGGGTTCCCCTTTGGGTGAGCGCAGGACTCCATCATCCCCATCAAGGATCTCCATGTCCGTGAAGTCAGCGTTCCCCACTCCCACTATGATGATGGACATTGGCTGGTAGGAGGCCCGAACAATGGCCTCCCGTGTATCGGCCATGTCTGTCACCACCCCGTCTGTGAGGATCAGCAGGATATGATACAGCTGGCAGAGAAAAGGTATATTGGTATATCAGGTATACTGACTGATTTCTTATACAATGTTATAAACTTGTCTGGAGGTTCATACACTACTAAGCATTCACTTCCAATGAACAAAATTGGCAATTTCATTACTGACCCTTTTTTTGTTCTTAACCTGTATTATTTTTTTTCAGTGGTACAAATCAATTTATTAAGCATAAAAAGCCCTCCAAAAATTTAAAAACTATTTTTTTTTAAATAAAATAAAATGACCACAAATGATTCTTTAAAAATGTAACTACTTAACAAGAAAAATTACATAATTTGGGTTTGGAACAACATGAGTAGAACTGAATTCTGTTTTATGGGTGAACTATTCCTTTAAATGTCTCAATAGTCATGAACAGAATATTGGATGCCCTTCTAAAACAGGCAGTCAGTGGGCTAAAATTAGCAATATTTACTGGCCTGAACATCCCAGAGGTCCTGTCAACATTAAACATTCAATATCTACAGCCGGAATGAATGGCCTGGTTTCTGAACATTGATCTCACTGAGCTCATTTACTGAAAAATGATCACTTTTTGGGGAAGGGGTTGACGTAAGATTAAATAATAAATGTAGATCATCACAAGGACATGGTGTGCAGAAGACAGCAATGAAATAGAGCAATGCATATATAATTGCTAAGCTTGAGGGCAAATATTTGACCCAAGACCATTTAATGGCATGTAAAGGGACTTAAAACAGCTCTAAATGAGTTTTAGCTGCATTAATTACCAAATAAGCCCTCCAGATAATCAGTTGAAAAATCATTTTGGGGGGGTTTTATTTGGATCTAAATTTCAAAGGTTATGTGAAAAAAGCCAAGGACATAAGATAAAGACCCAAAATAATAGTCAATGGCAAAATCATGAAACCACTTTAAGGAGCTGCATATAATCCAGCACAAAATCCAGTTTTATCTCACATTTCACCTGCAGCCCAGATACAAAATCAATTCCAGCATGCATATTTGCATTAAATCACATAAAATGAATTCCTTTCATTGAAAAGACAAATATGATTATAGTATACTGTATATAACATAGATATAATCACTCTGAAGTGGAAAGTCTTGATGACCTTGGGAAGTCGTGGCCTAATGGTTAGAGGGTTGGAATCCCAATCGAAGGGTTGTGGGTTCTAGTCTCGGGCCGGATGGAATTGTGGGTGGGGGGAGTGCATGAACAGCTCTCTCTCCACCTTCAATACCACGACTTAGGTGCCCTTGAGCAAGGCATCGAACCCCCAACTGCTCCCCGGGCGCCGCAGCATAAATGGCTGCCCACTGCTCCGGGTGTGTGTGTGTGTGTGTTCACTGCTCTGCGTGTGTGCATTTCGGATGGGTTAAATGCAGAGCACAAATTCTGAGTATGGGTCACCATACTTGGCTGAATGTCACTTCACTTCACTTCACCTTGATAGGGTGAGGATTAACTGCTGCTTAATAACAATATATTTACACATATATATTATATATATATATATATATAATAGATTTTTTTTTTAATTCCAAACATTCATTCATTCATTTTTATTGAATGTTGTTGTTGTTGTAGTTATGTATGTAGATATGTAGTTATGTAGTATGTTATAACCTGGCACATATCCAGACACATGATGTAAAAATACATTTTAAAGTATATGAAGAGCAGTGTTGGAGAAATACTGTACAGTCTCACTGAAGTATGCCAGATCATGATCGTCAGCTGCATCTTCCACAACATAGAATCCACTTAGGAATATCCCCATGCAAATATCCACCAGCAGTACTTCTGTGGCCGTGTTTCTGCCATTAACCGATTGCACAATTCCTCTGTGTCTATTTTTAATGAATTTCCCTTTCAGTGCCGTGCCATAAACGGAAACTTTAAAGATACTCACAGAAGCATCTTTGATGGGCTCTTTCCCAGCCGCCAGCTTAGCTATTCTGCTGATGATGGGAGCCACATTAGTGGGACCGTAGAGCTGGATCTTGGGCAGGCAGTTTTGGTAGGCTTCCACAACCCCCTGGATCTCTGATCAGAGAGAGAGGGGACACGACTAAAACTTCTGTTCTGGAGGCTTATTTGTATTTCTCTCTCTGTCTCGACGGGCTACTGAGAGCAGTGCTGAAGTATTGGCAGAAGATTTTGGAATCAAGAGACTGACTTGGAGCTCTCTTTCTTTTGTAGAAAGGACTGAAGCAAGCCCAAGATTTGCCACAGTGTTCACACATTCTCTTTGAGTGTTAACAGAACTGTTCACCCAGAAATTAAAATGCAGTCATTATTTACTCACCCTCATGCTGTTCCAAAACCATATGACATTACTTGAAGCCTTTATGTATAATGCATTATAAAGGTATTCATAATGTATGTTGCAATGCACAAATAATTTTCACAAATAATTGTAACCAAAATTAAATGTATAATAATATTTGCAGATTTCTTGTTACATCTGAAATTGGTCGCTTTTTATGTGCATTACGCAATATTCTTTCTAAAGGTGTGACAATGAATAGATAAGTATTATAAATTATAATATATCATAACTGTGGTTACAAATATTCCAGATTACACAATGAATTATAAGGTGCATTATATAAATAGTAGTTTATATAATAGTGTATAATAGTAATATATATATAATGCATTACATATAAAGGCTTTAAGTAAAAGCTTTACTGACATTTTTCTTCTCTAAATAGAATAAATATAAGTGTGGCCATTCCTCAAAATTTCTCCTTTTGTGTTCCACAGAAGAAAGTAAGTCACATAAAGTTTGAAACATCAGTGAGGGTAAATGATGATAGACTTTTTATTTGTGAGTGAACTTTTCTTTTACTCTGTTACTAAAGCTTTACTGATTGTCTCTCTTCAGTCCCCATGAGATGTTCCCTCACTAGCATACAAAGTGCTTGTCGCTCTGACCTTCACATTCATCGTCCTCCGTGTTGAAATTTATGGCAAAGTCATGAGACACCTGTAGTTTGGAGAAGGAAAACACACAGTCAGGGTTTGTTTATCTGGCTTGTTTGGCATGCTATTAGACACCTGTTTGCTGGTTAAAGACCTAATTCAAGGTCATAAATCCTCCTCTTAGAGGAAGGCAATGATTTATGCAGTTCTGGTTAGGCTTATTTGCATGCTTCTAAGAAAGATACTTTCTGCAACACTGCATGAAATGACCAAATGATGATGATGCTAAAACAAAATAGCTTCCTCCCTACATATATTCCATTGTAAGCAACAATCACTGTCACTGTGGGCTCCCTCTGGTACTTTTGTAGCACACATTATATTGCAATTGTTTTTTTTTTTGTGTGTTGAATATAACTATTATTTTTGCATTTCCTTGAAAGGGAAATAGAGCTGATAACTAGTGCAGTGCAATCTGCCAGAACAAACAAGCCATAAAATGAAGTCCTGTGACAGTTTACTGTCAACACTCAGGGAAGCCTTTGCAAGCTGTTATTATTTTAATTATGTGGGATTAGCCATTTCTTCTATGAAGTTATTACATATTGTATGAAAGCGAGAGCGATAGAGAGAGAGACTGTAAATAAAACTAAAACAAGTTATGACTTTGCATTTTTAAGATACAGAGTGCCAGAGACTGTGGTTTGCTGGTCTCCAAATATAGAAAATTACAAATACTTATATATATATATATATAGGTTTAACTTTAAAGTGCAATGTTAATTATTTGTTTTAATAATCTCTTGCCATGCTTTAAAGTTAATTTTAATGTGTTGACTAACATACTATATAGCACTTGTAAAGTACTTGATATTTTAGATATTTAAAATTTAGATATTTTAAATGTACTTAATTGCAACTTCATCATTTAATTTACGTGACACACAGATTTCAATACAAATGGTATTAAAGTATTTTTTAGTTTACCAAAAAATGCTTGTCGGTACCTTCAACAGTACACATCAATTAAATTTAATTAAAGACAATAGAAGTAACTATGAAATAACTGGCGAATGTACTAACAAGGATATAAGCAGTAATATATAGTTTAATGTCATTTCTGTTGAGACTTAAGTACACTTCTTTTACAGGACCTCACATGAATAGCCTATGCATGCAGTATATTATTTTATTTTTTTATTAAAAATATAAAATAAACAGGGTATTTTACCTCATACTTAGGTGGAATTCTTGCCCCGAAGCCCAAAGCAGAGAATCGTTTGTCACTGTGATGAGATAAATAAATGTATTAATAAATAAAACACATTGGAAATGAATTTTTAAAGCCTAAACACAGCTTCCAAGCTTCTTAGAAAAGATTCATAGAACCTTTTAATAGTCTGCAGTTGAATGTTGTCTATAAGAACATCTGCCAGTTGATTTAGAAATGCTAAAGGAGGGAATGAGCTTCTCACTCTTCTCTCCAAAACTGCCCACAATTGTTTGATATTATTCAGGTCAGGTGACTTGTCTGGCCATGCAGTGCAGATGCTGAAGTACATATATGAAGATCATGACACAGTCTTTTTTAATTTCAGCATTGGTGTCTGTGGTTAACATTTTAGCAGTTACTGCTTGTGAAGACTTGTAGTTCTCTCTGGTTGGTTTTTGTGGAGACAGGGTCTTAATTATTTTTGTTTTCTTCGCTTACAAAAAGTGTTCCCGTCACTTCATATAACCCAGATTCCATGTCTGATGGCAGATGGAGTATTCTGCTTACAACTCTCATACCATTCTTAGAACTTGACACTGTTATTTACTTGGAAGTCTATGGGACAGTCTCAAGCCTGCAGGTTTTCATCCAAAATATCTTCAATTGTGTTCTGAAGATGAACAGAGCTTTTACTGGTTTGGAACAACATGGGGGTAAGTGATTAATGACAACATTTTCATTTTTGGGTGAACTAACCCTTTGAGGTTACAAACGCTCCTGCTAAACAGACTCTCATGATTTGTAATTTTTGAAAGTCTAACAAGTCACTCATTTCACTGATGGCTTCAATATTTTGAAGAATGTTGGTAACCAAAAAGTTGATTGACTTCAGTTGAAGATATTACCAAAATACCTTTTTTTGTGTTCAATGGAAGAAATAAACTCATGCAGGTTTGGAACAACTTGAAGGTGAGTAAATGCTAATGTTTTCATTTTTGGGTGTACTATCCCTTTAACCCCTACAGTAATGGATGTTTACATAACTTTTTCCAAACTTTCTGTGTACAACTCTTAGGTCCTTTCTCAAATATTTTAATCATCAAAACCCCTTCCACATAATCACACACAGGGCTTAATATCAACAAATACCCCACCAGAATAACAAGATTCAAATATCAATAGGGTGAACACGGTGTACTGTTGAGGGCAGAGGTGTGTAAAAGATCATATTATATATGGAGCGTGTAGTAGGGATGAAAGAAACTCCAGAGGGAGAGGAGAAGGCACAGACACAGCAGGACAGCAGATCCACACAGCTGATCACTCAAAAGGCGACAACTCACAGCTGTGTGACGGAGAGAGGAAGGGTATCATGGGGTCAGAATCACAGAGCCGTGCAGCAGAGAGCTGAGACAGGAGAAACACGATAGCCACAGGCACAGAGCTTGTCTTTTTTTGCTAATGAAAGCTAGATGAGGTAACATCATTCTGATAGCTGTCACCAGAGGCCACCAATGCCAGCCAATCAGTGCTACCTTCTCTTGCTCCAAAAGCTGAATTGATCTGAATAAATCACAGCTGAGCCAAGTTTGGAGTATCTTTTTGCAAACAGCATTTGTGGGCGAAGTTAAAATCACAAATTTTTTTGAGCACAAAACTTTTTGCAAGGTTGTTCCTCATTCACAACTGAATTGAGAATGCTTGAGTTGCTAAATCGGAGTTGAATTTGAAGTGAGGTTGTAAACAGGATGCAGAATTTGAATATATTCAAATAAAAGGAAGTAGAATAATAATAACGTAAAATAAATCATGGAAATCCATATGACTCATTTTTAACTAGAAAAGATAAACTTTGAAAACTTGAAAATGTCTTGATTGATATTTGAATTATGATTATTTTTTTTAAGTCTTTGAAGTTTAAATGGTTTTATTGGCCTTAAGAAACGCATAATGATAGAAATGCAGATTTGTATTTAGTTTTTTCATCAAATAAATGATCCTTGGCAAACCTGGGTGGAAGAACACATCCCAGAAGGCATTACTTGTGTTTACTGAATTGTAATCAAGTAAATTTATAGTCTTTATGCATAATAAAACATAAAGGTATGTTTAATGCATGTGATAA